>NC_137115.1:50012547-50109857 GCF_949357685.1 Gobio gobio
TCCTGCTTTTCCACTTTTTAATTAGTGATACTTCAGCAAATTCGCATGCAGTTTTTTAGGCGTTCACCTCTCTGTTAGCACCCTGCGGGCCCTCAAGAGCTATGTTCAATTGTGTTCAAATATGAATATGCCATGAATTTATTTATAATAAATTTATTAGAAATTTGTGTGTGAAATGTTCATGTACTATAGTGGTTCTATTTTCTCCACGTTTTCTAATAAGAGGGCAGGAGAAGCTGAATCTTCCGGGAAGACTAGGCAGTAGACCGCAATTTCATACCTCATAATAATTCCTATTGCTGCATTTCTGAAGTCATCAGCAGTTCAGCCGCTTGCATTTTCTTCCTGGAATACACACCACCAAATTAATATGATCAGTTTGTAATGAATTGGAGAACTTCTTTATGTGATAATGAAAATGGTAAAGGAAATAGGAGTCGTCCACACTGCTGAAGCTTCTCTCCAGTTGAGTTGATTTAATAAACACAGGATAGTGTGATGTTTAATCTGTCTAATAGCATCTGCCCTTCCAGAGAAATACATCTCTCTCTTCCTATCTTTGATGTAGATGGAGATCGTGATCTTCTAGAGCCATTCGAGGGGAGTGGGAGAAACAGCGGGTATCATTATTTGGTTTAAAAGTGGTTTCTGATGGGTTTTACCTTACAAATAACACTGACTTGTGGAGGGTTGACAAGAGCCACTCATGAGCAAATGTGAAGGTCCCAGGGCTCGAGACATGAGAGTGGAAAATAAATTAGAGATGTGCTATTGTAAAGCACTAGAGCAATATAATCTCTAATGCGCTCCTTTTCATCTCTTCACAAAAAAAATTGAATCTCACCACAATGAGTCCAGCACCATTGCTGATGCTGGTGTGTATTTTCTTTTGAGACGCCTTCAATTATGTGAAACTAAATTTAAATAATCTCCTCCAGGACCCTAATAAGACTGTTTAGCTCAGACCCACACTTATAAAATCATGCAAGATTATACTGTATGTTTGTTACATGACAGTTTCTTTGCTCTTTATATTATGTTAAAGCATCTGAACATGCACACACATGCACATACTCAAATTGTGGAAATTAATACTTTGTCTATGTTGGAACTGGAAAAATTGTCTCTTTGTATGTAGAAAAAGCTTCTACTATGGTAATCATAATTTCTTTTGAAAAAATCTTCGTTTCAATAGTTACTTCACATGCTATCGGAAATGTCCTATTTCCCCACTTCAGAAGCGGTGAGCTTGTCGCATTCAAGTCTTTTGTTGTTAAGGAAGAACAGGAATCATTAAGGACACCAGGTTTATTCTTGCCTGTTTATTGGGAGAATCTTATTATAACCATAAATATATTTAGCGTCCCATTTATTGATAGCCCGGTGAATGTTTTAACAGTTAGGCTATCTAAATAGTCAGCTTGCTGACAGTTCTGTCATTTCAGTCAAATACAGGCTATTTTCGCTGTTTATAAAACATACAATACGCTTCAAATGATTATTCATGTAAATATGCACTAAAACTAAACCTAACCCTAACTTTAAAGGGTTAGTTCACCCCAAAATTAAATTTGTCATTAATTACTCACTCTAGGCTTGCTACGATAGTCGGTGTTGCCGATGTTACCAGTGTCCAGACTCAACACCGGTTACATCACTTGCCCACCGTGGCACCACCCACCGTCTTTTTGATTTTTTTTTATAGTAATAAAATAATTTAGTTCAGTTAGAAAACAGACAATACAAATAAAAACTGAACGTATCTGCTTAATAAAGCAGGATCCGACCGTGAGTCTCGGCAGCGGCAGGAGTCATTCATCCGATTTAAGAGTGAGGAGCTGACTGAGATGATCGCGGAAGATTTGGTTTCAAAGCGAAACGTAAAAGCGCCTATTAAAGGGAGTTTGTCATTTGTTTTGTTGTTGTGTTTTTCATTAAAAATAATAGGCTAATGAACCTACAATTCAAACAACCCGCAGCCGAATTGGGGGCTAATTCAAAACCGAAAGTAAAATGTGCACGGCCGCACAGAGCGCGCATTGTTTACTTTCGTCTGGCTCCGTAGTGCGAGCCTCCGCGCTATGCTGACTGCGCACATTTATTTTTGCCGCGCGCACCCTCGCGCTCGTGCGGGCGCGTCGAGTATAAACAAGGGGACGAACTGTTATTCATTCATGGCGTGCATCTCAATCATAGACTGATCAATGCTTGATCAGTGCCCTGACTACTGAACTAGGGAACTGATTGAGACGCACACATGGCCTCACAGAGCGCGCATTTACAGACGAGCTGTCATTCACGGTGTGTGCGCACTGGCGCGTTTACAGTTCAGAGCGGTCGTGTGCATGTTACTTTCGGTTAGATAGAATTAGTGATTTAAAAGCCTCCGCCGGTGATACCGGTATTACCGGTGTTGTCACACATCAATTAACCGGTGGGAAAATTTCCTCACCGTCATATCCCTAACTCACTCCCATGTCGTTCCAAACCCGTATGGTCCATTCACACCAGACGCGAATGGCATGATTCGTGCAAGGGATTTATATGTTAAGTCAATGCAAAGACGCGAATAGACATTCTGCGGTACGATTCGCGCGAATGAGGTGAGCGTTTGACGCGTGATTCGCGTGAATGGAAAAATCTGAACTTTGGCCGATATTCGCGCCGCGTTAACCAATCAGGAGCTTGCTCTAGTAGTGACAAAAATGAGGAGAAAATTTGGTTTATATTAATCATATATTCTAGTGATTCAACCATCAGCATAAACGATTTGCCAGGGAACAAATTATAGATCCATGAGACCAAAGATTGGCTGTTACATATACACAAGACGAATTATAGCTCGAGACACCACAGAGACATCAGAGCCAGCGGCAAATGTCTGAAGGACTGGCCGAGGAAAGGCTGCTCTCGCTGGGGTTAACGAGCATGGAGCTCCGCTGATCCACTGGAGCACACAACTCTGAAAACGTCAGATAAAATGTTCAAATAAGCACTCTTTTTATAAATAAACCACCGATTTGAGCTTTAAACAACTACATTATTGCCCGAAAAAAGTTTTAAAGCTACGTTTTGTCACACATTAATAGTAGTATTTTAACAAAAAAGACGTGTAAACACAGCCCATGTCAGCCATTTCTCAACGAGACGAGCCGCCTGGCAGAAGCCCCTCCCATGATGTGAATTTGCGTCTGTTGTGAAGTGAATGTCACGCGCGAATGAAGCGAGTAAACTCAAAACGTTCACGTCCAACTTTGCGCCTGGTGTGAACACACTATAAGAGTTTAGATCATCTTCAGAACACAAATGAAGATCTTTTTGATGAAATCTGAGAGCTTTCTGACCCCTCCATAGACAGCCTATGCAGTTGCAAGTTTGACACTTCAAAGTGGGATTCTTATTCAAGTTCGGTTGAGCTTCTGTTTATGTTCGCTGATCAATGTTTATATGTGAGTAAAAGCCTAAATTCAGTCTGTTCATCATATAAAGCAGTCGAGTCTCGTCAGAAAATGTGGACTAAACCGCTCAATTCATATGGATTAGTTTTATGATCTCTTTATGGACTTTTTGAAGTGTCAAAGTTGCAATTGCATAGGCTGTCTGTGGAAGGGTCAGAGAGCTCTCAGATTTCATCAAAAAGATCTTCATTTGTGTTCTGAAGATGAATGAAAGTCCTACGGGTTTGGAACGACATGAGAGTGAGTAATTAATGATATTCATTTTTGGGTGAACTATCCCCTTAATGAGACAAGACAAGTAGCTGTTGTGGAAAAAACTAATAAAGAATTGCAGCCACAGCAGCCATCGTACTCCCCTCTGCCATGTTTTCATGTTTAGTTTATGGCCCGTCCAACACAGGAACTTGGGTATCAAAATTATTCCCGAACTTCCCAGTAGTAAATATGACTTGAGAGGGTATTCATGTCCAGTTTTTAACTAAGAAACTTAAACACATTACTCTAATAGCATGTGAAGGCAGCAGGAAATTCATATTTTTTAGTTTTTATAGAAACTACAAAAAATGGTGTCAAGCTTACAATTATCTATATCTTACGGATCTCTTTTATTTATATAATTAACTGCATCACACATATTACTAAAAATGACTGTACCTCTGTACAAAAACAGAGATGTTAGTCCCGTCTGAATCGGTACATGAAATCACAGCTGTATACGTAAAAATGTTGCCCTTATAGGAGCATGATACTGGTATTTTTTGAAACCGGGTCCCAGAGTGGATGAATCTGAAACCGACACCCTTGCGTTTTCGTGTGCCAATTCGTATATTTTATGAAACGGTGATGTCACCACACCATGTCCCGCACGGTAAAGACTAGAAGGGATACAGCTACTGCCACTGGGCATGAGAACATCACTATTGAGTCACTTAATTACTGTATTTGCATTATTGGAAGGGTAGGTTTAGGGTTGGGGTAGGCGTTAATAAAACACAATCTGGTAAGTAGCAAATTTATTTATTGTTATTTTATCGTGAGATTTTTACCTCACTTCTGACAGTTGCTGTACCCATAGATATGTATATAAAGGCTAGATGTCTTACGGTGGAGTCTCTAACATCATCACGGCGGCCATCTTGTCACAGACAAGCTTTCTGGCGGGCTCTGTGGTACCTGATGTAAAGTGAGTGATCTGCTCGCACACAAATACTCTTATCTCACTGAAATCTTGACGGATTTACAAATGGTTTGGTTTCTTACAAACGTTATTAACGTGGCTTTAATTCTGGGTGCTCGAACAAATTATGAATAATTATTCATAAAAATACAGTGTCATAACTACATCTCTGACGTTTATAACAAACCAAAGAGTTTGAAAATCGGTAGAAAATTGAGCAAGTTATGGTTTACTAAAAAGTGCAAGCACCATGAAAACACAGTTACGAGTGAGCGAGCTGACTGTGACAAGATGGCCGCCAGGTGCGGACGTCGACCTCCATTGGCCAGCAGTGCGGACGAGACATCTAGCCTTTATTATGTATATATGGCTGTACCCGTTCTAGCCACAACTCTTCTTCTCCGCACCTCTTTGCCCATTTTCAATTATCCGGGAGTGACGAATGGTGATGCACAGCCAAGATGGCGACGGCCAGCTCTGCCCACTTTAGGCTTCAAAACTGCTCTTCAGAAAACTACGGGTGATGTCACGGACACTACATCCATAGTTTTATACAGTCTATGGTTCGACCAAGACTGGGGAGAGTGGAGCTGTAATAATGTAAAATATCTGAAAAATAATGTGTTTTTTGGACAATCAAGCATGAAAACATATTCTAGTACACCCCAAAAACAAAATCAAGAAAGCTACAGTAATAAGGCTTTTTTATTATTATCAATACTGATGTGAGAAATCAGGGAGAGATCTTGGGCGTATGGAAGCATGATTATCAGCAAAACCAATTTGATCAATAGGCCTAGTGATTTACATATACCGTGCCTAAAAAAAAACTGTCACAGGCTGGCCCTGGTTATTCGGGGGCGTTTTTCACACATATAACACATTGTGGCCGCTCCTTATCCTTTCTGTTTGTATTTTTGTCCATTTTCTTTTTGCTTACTCTGCTCATGCTCAGTTCAAGTGAGGCACAGGAATGACAAACTGAGTGACATCTGACCGTTTAACCTCAGTGCATCCGCTGATATCACGAGATGCCTTTCCCCTCACAGTCGCACAGTGCTCCACTCTGGAGTGCGTCTCTGATATGATACTGCGCGGTAAAGCCATGATAAGGCAGGAGCTGAAAAATCCTTACAATAGCACTTGCTTAGTTAGTAGAGCAGTCACACCTCACAGCTCAAGTGAATAGAGTGATGCTGCAGGTGTCAGATCTCTAAAGAACATGATTGACAGATGCTTGTCAGGGAATACCCAGCAGTAAAGGAATCACATACAGAATTGCAATTACTTTTCTGTTGTCTGCAAACAGTATCAAAATGTGACAGGTTAGTATACAGAGCCTGTAATGTCAAAATCATGTCTTTGAGTATGTAATGCATATGTGTTTGCGGTCACTATAGATTTTAAAGTGATTTTACTTATAAATTACAGAAGGTCAGGTCCCAAATAGGTGGAGAAGTGCTTGTGGACTCAACAAACCTCTTAGATAATTAGAAAAGAGGCAGCTGGAAATACCTTGGGTTCCTTCCAAACATGATAAGACAGCGTTTAGCTCTTATGCCAAAAACAATACCTCAAATGTGCCACAAATATAGCCATATTCAAATCTGAAACTAAAAAAAAATAAAATAAACATTTTTGCTGTGAATTCTTTAATTCAAGCTACACTTAAATCAACTTATTTAAAGGGGTGGTTGATTGCCCCTTTTTAAAAGATCTAAAATAAGATTCTGATAATTTTTTTATAGCATGTTAAAATTGTCACTGTTTGACGGTGAGCCAAAACGAGCCGTTTTTGTGTGTCCCTTTAAATGCAAATTAGCTGCTGCTTATTGGGTGGAGCTTCAAGAACTCGTGTTAGCAGCTCTGATTACCTCATGCAGACAGGCAATGAAACTGTTCAGCCTTTTATGTTCAAACCGGAGTCGGACAATGACGGTTGACAATGACATTCAAGATGTTCCTGAATGGTTAGTTGATGAATTTAATGTAACTGATGTGGCGTTAACTATCTTCAAGTCATTGATTAGCATATTCTGTCATGATAATCTGTCATGGGGGAATCGCATTATGAAATGTTTTTTTCCAAAACACGTTGGACACAATTATTGGCACCCCTGGAATTTTTTTATGAGCAAAATATCTCTAACTAGGAGCATGAAATAGTCAAGCCTTGACTTCTAGTTCCACAGGAGTTTAAATAAGAGGAAACATAAAGGCCACATTCTATAGTTCTGATGTGCAGCGAAAGATTGTTGAGCTTCACAAAATAGAAAGTGGCAGTCAGAAAATGGCTAAATCATTAAAAATTCTCATTTCAACCATCAGGGAAATAAATGAGAAGGTCCAATCAACTAAAGATGTTAAGAGACTGGAAGAGGACATATGTCTATATTGTCCTAATGCACGGTGAGGAAGAGAGTTTGAGTGGCCACAGACTCTCCAAGATCACAGCTGGAGAATTGCAGAGATTCGTTGAGTCTTGGGGTCAGAAAAAAAAAAAAAAAGTTCAAGCGGCATCTACATGACCACATGTTGTTTGGGAGGGATTCAAGAAAAATCCTTCTTGCTCATCCAGAAACTAACTCCAGCATATTCAGTTGTCAGGCATGACGGGAACTTCAAACGGGACTGACTTCAGTGGTCAGATGAAAATAAAAAAAGAGCTTTTTGGCAGCAAACACGCCAGATGGTTCGGTGCAAACAGCGTTATAAATTGGTTAAATATACAGCTGGATCTTTAATGTTGTGGGCCTATTTTTTTTGCTGGACACTTGTTCAGATACATGGTATCATGGATTCTAGTAAATACCAACACTTAAAAAAATCAACCTGACAGCCTCTGTTAGAAATCTTATAATGGGCCATGGTTGGATCTTCCATTAGGACAATGATCAAAATCAACACAAAAATGTGTCACTGAGCACAAAATTGTGCCATGGCCGTCCCAGGACCTGAACCCTATAGAACACGAGGGGGCTGAACTGAAGAGAACTGTAAATCTGAAGGATCTGGAGAGATTCTGTATGGAGGAATGGTCTCTGATCTCCAACCGCTTCAGGCATTATAGGAGAAGACTCAGAGCTGTTATCTTGGCAGAAGGACGTTGAAAAAAGTATTGCATAAAAGGGTGCCAATAATTGTGTCCAACGTGTTTTGGATAAAAACATTTATTTCATAAAAAGATTTTCCCCACATTTTCAATTATTTTACTTCAATGAAAGGTTAGATTTTTTAATTTTTTGGAATAAAAGATCAAAAGGATTAACAATGCAGATTTATTTTCACAGGCTTCTTTGTTCATATTTACCAAGGGGGCCAATAGTTCTGACCACAGCTGTATCTGTAGTGTTTAGGAGAGCTGATGAATGCAATATATGCCCTTTTACAAATCAGAGATTTCAGAATACAGTGTGCATTATGGTAATTTTATACCCTGGATGAGCACAAGATAATGATTCAAACTCTGACAATCTATAAAAGGTCTCAAATGTCTGTGTTTATTTTTTTCAAGGGACACGGTTTACCAGCATCCTTTTTTATTTTCCAGGAAATCCACAGCATTTGGTTGTAGTTAATTGGTTGTTATTAAGCACCACAGTGAGACTGTAATATTGATGGGGAATTGATGTTCTTAGTTTTCAAGCTTTCAATATCTGCAGGTATACAGGGAGCAGTAATGCAATTAGTATAAACATGAATTTTAACATCCTATAATACTTCTACTGTTTTCCAGGAGGCCGGTTTGTGGTAATCATGTACTGAAAGACTGTTTGGGGAGGGACTAATTAAAAGGGAGATGGAACAATCCGAGGTCAAATAGTTATTGTAGCATCAGTGATTTTTTTCCAAACTGTTGGCTTGATTATGTGAAGATTAGTGATGGATGACAGAATTCCGTTTTTTCATTTCAACTCAAATCGCAAAAACTCCCGACAGGGCAACACTGAAGAAAAAGGATCATTACACTCCAGATAGCTAAATAATAAGTTTATATTCTATTATAAGAAAAATAAGCATGCTGTTAAGGCACCAGCTGAGAATGTTTGGGATTTCTGTTGTATAAGCATTGCTACCCCTAGAGATAAACATGTGCAGCCAATTTACATTGATTCGATAGTGTCTAGAGAACGCCAGAAAGTGGAATTGTCTTTACATTGACAGACCTGGCATTATGTGTTTACATAAGGTTATCAATATACATCAATAGTTGAATATATCGAGCGAGGTCTGCTCGAAGAGATTTGTTTAAATCGTATTGAGCAGATTGCAGATTCATCTGGACTCCACTGGGTCCACGTTTGACAAAGTCCTCTGTAATGCAGCGCAGTCTTAGACAGGATTAGGATCTGTGTTCAGACTAGTGGTGTTAAGATCTTAACGTGCATGCAGGCCAAGAGCAGAAGCATATAAATATGCTTTTTAGAGCATATTTTGCAAGTATAGTGTCTCTCTGCCCTAATTTTTGTAAAACTCCAAAAATGTACCTATACATGCAATTCATTGCAGTTTCCAGCTGCACTAGTGGCATTACAAAACCAACAACTGTTAGTCCTTTTCACACACGTTATGTTTTTCAGGGGCAGATTATCAGTTAATGTCCTGCAGTTTCTTGCACAATGTCGGCATAAATCAAAACAAGGGTATAAGGACAGGAAGAACTATGGAATCTCTGAGAAAGGTATGGTAAAAAATGGAGAAATTTGGCACAGAAATGGGCGAGGGTTTAAGGTGCAATCTCACAAGTTTTGGGATCGGACTCTTGAAAACATTCTAGTGCAAAGAATAGAAGTTGTACATGTATTTCTGCCCATAACTCTAGAGGTCTACAAACTTATGATTTATTGGACCTGTTGAGTTTAACACAGCAGCCACTGTGTTAGATCAATCAGATGATCCTCAAACCAGAAAAAGTTATCAATTGTTTTTTGTGTTTAGTTTAGTTTAGCTGTTTTATAGACACAGAACGATGTTTTGAAGCAGTAATTGTCCATTGCTTTTTCTTTGGTATGACACTTGTTAGATTTGTGCTGATTAAATGTAACTGGTCCTACTCGACCCGCTCCGAGCGGGATTCAAACTGTGATCTCCGGCGTGTACCGCCCCAGTGACAGCAATGTACCTTTTTTTCTAACAGTGCAGAAGCGATCATGCTAACAAGGACTATAAAGGCCACAGCCGCTAGTGCGCCTTTTGAGATCAGGGGTTTACACATACAGCTCTTACTTGACTACATTACACTCACTACTGCTAAACCTCACTCCCACCCGGGTCACGGCACCAAATGTACTCGACCCGCTCTGAGTGGGTTTCAAACCAATCTCTGGTGTGGGAGGTGGGCATGCTAACAAGGAAAGACCACAGCCGCTCGCATCAGTCGCTTGCGCACCTCTTGAGGCCTGTGGAGTGAGGTTTACACGCACAGCTTTTAGGCCCCGATCAGACAGAACACGTTTTTTGCAGTGAGAGGTGCCTTTTTATAATTTTTTTCTATTGACAGTGACTGTTTTGCGTGCTGTTTATGCGCCCAGGGCACCTTGCGTTTTAGCCTCCTGCTGCATCTTGCATATTTGCAGGAGCGCTCTGATCGCCTGAACTTGAAAAAAAATCAACTCTGAGCAGAAAAGCTCAGAAAAAGCGCCCGACGTCATTTGCGTTTTTTTCTTTCATTGTCCAATCAAATGAATGGAGACCCCTTCCGTTGTGGTAACGCACCACTAGTCCATTTTTTGGAAAAGTTTCTGCTAATGACTTACTTAACAGCAAACCAAAGATTCTAGAGCGCTCATGCTATAATCCTTGATTAGACTGACAGGACATCTGATTGGGTGGTTGCCTAGCAACATAAAAAACACTGCAGTGCACTACACTTTTTTGAAATAAAAATAAAAAATCTACAAAAGAAAGTGCTGTGCGCCTCAAGTTTTCAAACCTGAAAAACGCTTTCTGTCTGATTGGGGCCTTACTGGCCTACGTCCGTTAAACAAAGAAAGTCTGAGTGTTGAAAAACCCAGCTTATTTTATTCATCTCTTCACCTCCGGCTTTCCGCTATTTCACGGCTTCCTTTGTCAACCTCCCAGGCTCATAAAAGACTTTTAGTTAATGCAGTTTTGGATCCCAGACAAAATACAGTTTTAATAACTGATCTTGGGGATATGACAAGACGGATATCTAGACTACACTTCATGGGCAAAACAAAAGGGCCAAGCCATTTTAATCACAAATCACTGGTCAGGAAATTAGCAAGAATTGCTCAAATACTGTTGATAAAGTAACTTGGCATGGAACAGCCTTCCCCAATTTACAGACAGGAAGAAAAATCAGTGTTGTTCCACTCAGTGTTAATGGCTTCAAACAGTTCATGAGAAGTTGTGAAGTTTAGAAGTCTGAGTTTAATGTGAGACGATTCACTATAGGGTTCAAATATTGACTCTGACCAGGGCTGCATTTCCCGATAACGTTGTCTCTTAGCGCGCTACGAAGACTCTAAAGGTATAACTTAACTAAAGGTATCCCATTTCTAGGCGTGTTCCCCAAACTATATAGGAGGTTGCTTAAGGTATACCTTCTTAAGTGCGACGTTAGCAGGTGCTGTCCTTGGCGGCGGTGCTGAATTAGTTTATCAATGGCTCAAAAATCGATTATTCATTCTTTAAAGGGGCTGTTTAACTGCATTATGTGCGAAAGCGGTGTTCTTTATAATAGAGGTACTTTAGAAATAGTTGAAATTGCTTTTATCAGGACTCGTGAGATTCTATAAATATAATCCAAATTGCAAACTAAATCCAACCATGGATATTTTATATAATTTTGAAATTTCTTGTGCGAACCCGCAACCTCTCATGTCCAAACGTATCATAAATCAACCCGCTACACTAACTGGCAGTATACCATTTATACTATCATAATATATTTTGCCATAGTCTTCATTGACTCCACAAGCAGGGTTAACCCCCTCGAGTTGGCGGTTCTTTCAGCATTATTCATTATCGTTCACGCCTCTTCGCATATGGCCTTTGTAAAGAAAACTCTTACAAAAAAGTTTCTTACAAAATGTAAATTAATATATTGTTTTATGTGAATGTGTAGGCTCAATGATTTTCACATCAGTTTGAAGCAAAAACTCTAGGCAACAACACCCATTAGTCAAAAGTCTTGTGGACAGTTTTTTTGCTTTTTCAAAAACCATGCATAAACATTATTCTCTCAAAAATAGAAGCATGTACATGCATGTTGCTCACATATTATGGTAGCCAAGTTGGTGCTGAATACAGTGTAATTACACTTTTGCCATTAATGTGTTTATAAGCAACTGAAAAAAGCACAAATGTAAGAGCATGTCAACTTCTAAAGGGCCCCAAAACAGCTCAGACTTCTAGGGGTTAATGGCCCGCATAACATTATTGATGTACATCATACATTTTTAACTTTTAAAGGGGTGGTAAAACACATTCTTTTGAAGGCTTGACTGTGTTTGTGGGGTGCACTGTAACATGTGTTCATGCTTCGTTTTAAAAAAAATTGCCTTATTTTTCATATTCTACACTGCTCTGTCCCTCCTTGTAAAACGGTCTGATGCTTTCCGGGTTGTATGAAGCCAGTCCCTCAAAAATACGCAGTGGGCTCTGATTGGTTAGCTGGCCCAGTGTGTTGTGATTCGCTAACCGCCTAGTGTACGTTTGTCGGAAACGTCACGCCCCTTACCGGAGGCTGTGCTTGTGTCAATAAAACCATATGAGCCCGAATCAAACCCATGCAGAACCTGTTCAGTCCTCAAGAGTAAAGACTGCGGATCTATAATGATCGCTACTGAATGGCACTTTAACTTTTGTATTTTTAGAACGATTATAGCCAAATATCTGTCCCAAGAACTAACCCAAAACGAACACTAAGCACTGCCTTTAACTAGTAAGTTGGCCAAATCACACACAGAAGCATGTTTAGCATGCCTGTAGATAAACAATACATAAAAGCTCTAATCAAAGAATCATTTACACTAATGTCAGGTTCGCTGTTGAGATTTTAACGTTAGAGTTTGTAACGTTAGGTGTTCGTCGGATAACGTTAAGTATGAATGAGCATTTAAAAGACTGGTTTGCAGAACAGTGTTGTCATCTGTTTACTTCCTTGCTACAACCTATTACAGGAAAACACATCGATGAAAAATAAATCAGACTTATAGGTTGTGGCCCGTAAACAGCTTCTGTTTGTAAATCCAGCTTTCAGGACAAGCCGTTGTGCATATCCTGTATTGAACTCGCGAAGTTTGTGGAAGTTGTCCTCCGTGAAATGTGCATCGCGCGCGTCGTGCATCCACGCACCGGCAGTGTTTTTTTCACGCAGCTGACGTTGTGCAAATCTGGCATTGAAATCGCGAAGACGGTGGATGTTTTCCTCTGTTAGATGTGCTGCAGGGAGCCCTGCGCGCACCTGTTCCCCGCTGTCTCATACACACGTGCATATAACATGTTGTATGTTAAACGCTCTGCAACGCACCCCCGTCCCAAGGAAGGCTGAACAGAGCAAGTACCCCAGACCTGCAATCCGGATGAAAATAACAGCGTTTCCTCGGCATCGCGGCAACAACACTCCAGCCTACTATACCACAACAGCGCCGCGATACAAAATGGCCTCACCCCCCCTTATTTAATATTCTCGCAGGAGGGGTTTATGTAAATATTGAGCCTGTTGCTGTCACCAACCCTGGAGGAATGTGTGTAGTCGCCTGCTGGCCGTTTGCTGTAGTTCTTAGAAACTGATTTCTTTAAAAGCAAATATCTCCCTTTGCTTTAAACTTTGAACGTTGTAACTTTGCAGATGTTGTTTATGCTCAAGCAGCAACATTACACGCTAGCTAAAGTTAGAATAGTGAAATCGTGGTTTACCACCCCTTTAAACAAAGTCGGACCAACAAGATCGAAAAGCTGCTGAATTTGCTCCCGTGGCAGGCAACATTTATTTTGAATTACAGCTTCTGACATGGTAGCCAGGGGATGAAATGGATGAAATAGTGCACATAGAAATCGCTCAACAGACAGCACCGTCTTTTATTTAGCACAACTATGCTGTATCACTGCCATAGTTTGACCAAACTCCCCTCCACAATCATTCCCTTTAAATAGACTCCATAATGGTTTGCCAGCTGATGTACCTTTGGATAATATAATTAAAAAGCTGCTAACAACCTTCAGTGTAATGACAATTTTATTCTTTGCATGAAAACACTTCAGTTAGCAGAATTATATTTGTATAGACTGAGATGTAAATAAATAGTGGTGGCCACTATCGGAAGGAACTGTCAATTCGGGTTGTTAAGTCTGACGTGACGCGGCAGCGCTTCCAGGTCCAAGCGCGCTCTCATACCACAAGAAAAACAACAAACAGTGCTAATATACACACACACACACAATGTGGTATAATACTACAAAAAACTTTATAATCATAACCTTTATCTCCATACCAAAATTCTAGATGGCCTGACAGTGATTCATTTTTTATAAATCGTTAAAATATTAATATCTGTGACGCTGTGAGCACAGGGACTGTTGAGTAGACTGTAAGTATTTAAAATGTTTAACTTTTTAAAATGCTTTATGTTTAATATGAATAATATAGCGCTCATAAACGGCCGTCGATGGCATTCTCAAGTGAAACGAGTCGAGGCTTGAACCTAGAAATGGCGTTCCTTATGTCACGACTTTACAAGCGGATAGTGATAAGGTATAGCTAAGAGTGGTCCAGACCAACCTTATGAAAGTATGACTTACAGAAGGTATTCTTAACTAAGATCGTTTCAGGAAACGCGTATTAACGTTAAGATACATCTTAAGGTATAACTTAAGAACGACGTAAGGTTTCCAGCCCAGGCCAAAACATCAACCACGTCTTGGTTGTCTTTGCAATTTGAGCAGTAGCATTGTCTTGTGGAAAAATAACATCTGATCATTCCTCTTTAGATAATTTGAGATGCATTTATTAATATATTTCTCAGCAGATCTTTGAAGGCACCGCTCTGGAGCATCACTATGCTCTGCCAAAAACTTGTCTTTCTGCTTTTCTGTCTTCACTACTTTTTTAAGTAGTGCATTTGCTTAAATGTTGCTAATTTCTTGATCAATAATTTGTGATATTATTTTTTATTTTTTACAAGCTTAGTGTTTAGCTATTTTGGGCTTGGCCCATTTATTTTTTTGGCCAGGAGTGTAGACCACACATTTCTGCCATTTAGATTCAATCTAACAGCGTTCATGAACTTTATACAACTCATCCAAAAGCATAATTCTTCCATCCACTGATTCTTTGGAGATTGGGTGTAATTGTAATATACTGTAATATCTGTGTCACACAGTCTTTTTTCCATAATTGCTGCTTGCAGCTATATTTTACACTGTTATTATGCCTCCTGAAAGCAGACCCATTTTCCATATTCCTAGTTTTTAGGCTCACACCATCTATTGCTGCGGTATGTCCTGGATTTCTAGTGGTACGTCTAGCAGCTAGAAAATGTATGAGGTCAAAGGCAAAGACAATAAGTGTACTTCTGTGTGAAATAGTATGTTGAGGATGTCAGGCATAACAGGGGAAAACACTTTATCAGTTGCATAAAAATAAATGAATGTTCCAGGTGATGCACGGAAATACTTGCAGAAAACAGGAAACGCTGAATTCTCTTTGGAATAATTACCAGTTCTACTAAAAAGAAATATTATTTATTCATCTTCAAGAGATTTCAGCAGCTTTCGTTAATTAGTGTCACAACTGTATAGAAAAAAAACTGTCTACAGTTGGTGCATGTGTCAATGTAATACCGTTTTTAAATAAACTGGTCTATTTTGACATTATTATGATGGGCAGAACACAATAGCTCTGGGAGCCAAAGCAAGTCATAACGCATGCATCTCTATGCTTTCACCTTTTATTAGCAGAAATATGCATGAACATCACCCTCCAGCACTCATTATTTTATACCTCAGCTATATTATGAAGTTCCCTTCTGCTCTCATAAACACTGTCTCAGTTTAACCCCAAACAGAGCAGAGAACTTTAAAACATTACATTATAATGACTACAGCATTGCAACAATGTATGTTCCGGTCAGTCCACAACTGCAGAAAAAAACTCAATTTTCCTAAAAATGTTTTAAAGGATCTCAGAAGCTCAGCTGCTGAAAATGGAATCCCTGAGATAATAAGATTTTTTTTTTTTTAAACAGCTACTGTAAATATGAATGCATATGCTGAAAGCTGCTGCCGTTGTACTGTGTGCCATGCAGGGGCGATGGATGATTTACAGTGAGCAAAATATTCCCCATGCAGGACTCCCTTGAGTGTGCATTCTCCTCACAGATGTGTTTTCTGTGGATTCAATTTTCTGCTTTAGAAACATGGGAATCGCCATTCATAACAGGCCCAGGACTTGAGCGAAAAAGCTCACATTTGCCACTCTTTCAGAGCATGTAAGAGTTGAAGTTGAGGTCATGCCAGTGGGTTTACATGGAGAAGAACTGTGATGTGGTGGGAGATGTATTTGGAGCAAACATGGCTTTGATGGCTGCCGTTCACCCGCTGCAGTTAGAGACTTGAGAGATGTGAATAAAACAGCAGTACACATCGCTTACTTCCTCAAAAGACATGTTTGCTTGTTATGGGTTATGTTGTTTTCAGACCCAGAGATGTATTGGTTCTGTTCAATAATTCAAGTCATATGTAATTGCATTGTGTCTAACAAAGTTGTAGTTCACTCATGTGAAGTCTTCAGCATTTTTGAATAACAAGTTCGAATGCATTATTAAAGTCGGCATGAAATGGAAGTTGCGATCATCTTTTGTTCCCTGTTGCAATGTATATCCGAGTAAAATGGCTTCTTGGAAAAGAAAAAAAAAAGTACTTTTGACTCTACTATAAGGTTAGACTGAAATTTAAAAAATGTGACCGTACCAGCATTTCCCTCAAGCATTTTGAGCATTGAACGGATTCTTAAAGGGGTGGTTGCATGCGATTTCACTTTTTAAACTTTAGTTAGTGTGTAATGTCGCTGCTTGAGCATAAACAGTATCTGCAAAGTTACAGCGCTGAAAGTTCAATGCAAACGGAGATATTGTCTTTTAAAGTTATGGTGGTTTATTGCCTACAAAAACGTCAGGTTTGGACTACAACAAGCTTCTTCCCAGGTTGGTGACATCATAAACCCTTGCTATTAACATAAACACTGCCCCCGTGAACACGCAACAAAGTGGGCGAGGCCACGTCGCAGTCATTACGAAAGAGAGAGAGCTGTTGCAGAACAACAAACTACATTTGGCCATCTAACCAATCTAAGACCATTGCGTTTTTCGGAGGGATGGGCTTCATAGAAGCAGGAAGCAAACGAGCCGTTCAATGCTTGATTTTATACACCTGTGGCCATGGAAGTGACGGGAACACCTGAATTAATTTATTTGGAGGGGTCTCCCAATACTTTTGGCAATAAAGTGTGTACTGTATATATATTGCCCTGCCAAAAAGTGCATTCTCAATACAAGATCGTGACCAAACAGTTACATATAGTATAAAATTACATCACAACATTTATTTCCATCAAGAGGTGCATCGATTTTTCGTCCAGCACTCTGTAAAGTCTCCTCCAGCACATCCCAAAGACTTTAAATTAATTTAAATGAATTTAAGGTCTGGACTCAGAGGTGCCAATTCATGTGTGAAAATGATTATTCATGCTCCCTCCCAACCATTCTTTCACAGTTTGAGCTGATGAATCTTGACATTGTCATCCTGGAATATGGCCATGATGTGTCCTCCTACATGGTTGTTTGAGAGATGAAAAGCTACACACTCCATCAATTAGGGTTAGAAGAACTGTTGACAAGCATAACATGCTAGAAACATAACCACTGCAATAATGATCCAATAATAGACTCTTAAGCATTTGCTTATTTAAATTTAAGACCACTGAGACGTTGTTTGTAAGAGGAAACATTGCAAAAAAGTACATCATTATCAGCCTGCTGTGCTTGAGGTATTCGGACAGCCAGCAGTGTTGGTTAACCAAAATAATGGTGTGTGTTTAAGCTAGCCAGCGGAGCGAGCAGGGAAGCATTTTCAGCTAGTAGAGCGGTGTAAGTTAGTCCTCAGTGCTGTGGGTTTGAGTATTGATTCACAAGTTCTCCCTGTCAGCCCTGTTGCTCCTCTTGCCGTGCAAGTCTGTGACACGCTGACATCGATGACAGAAATAAGAGGGGGGAAAATGTAGATCCTGCTGGATTAGAGGAAACCAGAAGTTTGTGTCAGGTTACAGTTGAGAGGGTGGCAGGTGACTATTCTTTTAATTGAGACCATTATCAAACCCCTTTTTGAGTCTGAAACTGTTATTTGAGGCAGATTAGCTTATTTGACTTACTTTTGCAATTCATTTTGCACATAAAATATGAAAAATTAGACTTTCTTTCCACTGCTTTTTCGTGTTCGGTGGTCCTTAAGTTAACATCACAATATCAAACATTATAAAGGAAATTATAAGGTCGCACAGCAGCAATCTTCAATTACCTGTAAGTCTGACTTTTTCCTTGACATTTGACATCTTGAACTAACTTTAAAAGTCAAACAGCTTCGTCAAACTCTCATCTCCATGGAAACAAGCTTGTATTGCGCTTTCAGCCTTCACTTGAGGAACCTTGTCCTTCCTGCCAAAAGCACAGGACTGTATTGTTCTTTACACAATATATAATATATATGTATATTACAGGGATAATATGAGTAAACATTACGTGTGATTTCATCAGCAGGTTATTACAGTATTTACGAAGCATCCTTTTGAAGTGACACTTGACAAATATAGAAGCGACTAACGCTGTGGAAAGTGGAAAGGCTGAGGATTTAATCAGAACAGACCCTGATTTCTTGCATATTGCTGTTGCATAACCCTGTGGGAAAATGACCCTAAGATGTGTCTTTCTCTCAGGGTTAATCTTTAGAGACCAGTAATAATTTGAGTGATTTGATAATTAAACTTAAGTCCCTGAATTGGCTTAACAAATTGATTAGATATCCATGCAGTAAGATATTGTGCACATGTTAATGAACTGCTCGGCTAATTTAGAGAACATTTCCAGAACTGGGTAAGAACGCTGTAATTATAATGTCTTTATGGTTCTGTCTCTCTTCTAAAACCTAGTGAGTGCTCTCACTGCCTGCTGCCTACATAGGGTCACTACACTGCCGGCACGCTCACAGAAACCTCATTTGGGTGATGAATTTGGTCTACATAAATTGTTACATGAATTTGATGTTAACATGTTGCTAAACAAATGATGCAATGCTCTTAAAGGCATAATGATTATGTATGCACAAAATAAATCAGTACCATGGTTACTGGATGATATTTTAAGCCTATTACGATACTGGGTGATATTTTAAGCTTATATACACAGTATGCACACAAATGTTCATAACTTTTTTTATATTCTTGAAAGAAGACTTTTATGCTGCATTTATAAACGGTTATATTATTAATGTTAATATTGTGAATTATTGTAATTTTGTGAAATATTATTACAATTTCAAATAACTGTTTACTATCTTACTTTATTCTTACTTTATTTTAAAATGTAATTTATTGTGATGCAAAGCATTGTGAAACCATTTTGATGGGCTGATTTGCTGCTCAACGTTTATTATTATCAATGTTCAAAACAGTTGTGCTGCTTAAAGGGATAGTTCACCCAAAAACGAAAATGTGATGTTTATCTGCTTACCCCCAGGGCATCCAAGATGTAGGTGACTTTGTTTCTTCAGTAGAACACAAATGAAGATTTTTAACTCCAACCGTTGCTGTGTGTCACTCATAATGCATGTCAATGGGGTCTAATTCTATTAGAGTAAAAAAACATGGAGAGACAACTTCAAATTAAACCCTGCGGCTCGTGATGACACACTGATGTCTTAAGACACGAAACGATTGGTTTCTGAGAGACACCGAACGGTATTTATGCAAATATATCACCTCATTTCAGACGAATGTCTTCAGCTCTTCAGACTGCCATCACTTCCCGTGAGTGAGATCAAAATTCCGGCCGGGTCATAGATATATACATAGATACCTCATTAGTGCCTGCGTGGATCGCTCGAATGAGGAATCTACGAATACATATCTATGACCCGGCCGGCCAGTCTGAAGAGCTGAAGACATTCCTCTTATATGAGGTCTTAGGGGTTAGCAGAAAAACATCAAATTTTCGTTTTTGGGTGAACTATTCCTTTAATATATTTTTGTGGAAACTGAAATTAAAAAAAATTCAGGATTCTTTGGTGAATAAAAAGTTCAAAAGAACAGCACTTATTTTAAATCTTATGTAATATTATGAATGTCTTAACTGTCAAATTTAATGCATTTAATATATTCTTGATAAATAAACTTATTCATTTATTTTTAATAGATAGACAGACAGGCAGATAGACACGGACGGACGGACGGACAGCTAGATAGCACACATACACGCAAACAAAATACATCATGGCATTATCACTAGATAACTTTCGATTCATGTTGTTTGTATTATATGCACTTACGCGCGATTGCCAACAAAACTGATGCAGTTTAACTCACCGCCTGCGGTTTCCACTCATGACAACAAACAAACACACTTGCAGATCTCCGTTGCTGCTCCGGAAAAACAAACTGCATCCACTGTTTCCTTAATGCTGGGTTATTTGGGAAGCTGAACAGGGTTATCTTTCCACTAACAACCAGAAACACACTTCTTTAGTGACATTGTTGATTTTGTGGTCTAAAAACAAAATGACAGCGCTGCTGACGGCTCCCGTAACACGAACAAAGCTTGTTGATGGGCGTGATCTCGCTCTCGTTCTGGTTGATGTGTGTGTGTGTGTGTGTGTGTCTGTGTGCATGTGTTCATCCGGGAGAAGTGCCCAAACAACCAATTCCACCCTTAATACCCTCACACAGGCCCATACACAAAAAAAAAAACGTTCCGAAACTTAATCGAAACCTGAAGGAGTGCGTTTGGCACCGAAATACTCATGTCATTTTTTTTTTTTTTGTCATGTTTAGCATGAGAATCAACTCTTTAACAGTGTAAATAAGTCAGAATGCACAAAATAGCATTAGACCCCCACTTTAAATATTCTAAATTAATATCCTTTTTTTTGTGCTGCCAAAATTCACTTTAATTAGAAAAAATTATTTTAATATGGACCATTTATCAGTTATTGGCCATTATATGAAAATAATTACCTGCTAATTTTAATATCAGTCAATGCCTAATAACAATAGATCACACGAGTAATAAATTCTGCATTACTGTGAATTATTTTAATGCATGTGTTTCAGAAATGCTTATTTATAATAAAAAATTCCATGAAGGATAAATATGAAGAATGCTGCCTTCGAATTTGCCCTGCGGTAGCTCGATCTGTAGCTCAACCTTTTGAAACGGGTCAAGAAAGCACCTACAGTGCTTTAAAGTGCAAGGCAGCTCACTAAGTTTTGAAACAGCGCATTGAAGATCTTTTCAAAGGGAAAAGAAAGATCTGGTGTTGTTGTGGTGCTTGGCTCTCTCCACATGCTTGGTGGCTGGTACACTTTACAAATGGCTGGTGTACATCAGAACCTTTTCTTTCGATTGAAGCCAAACCCTTTGTTACCTTGACTGACCTCCAGAGAGACTGTCTGTCCACCGACCCTCCGGTCATTTGATGTCCTCAGCAGAGCATAAAAGCAGCCCTGCATCTCCCTTTATCTAATTAGATCTGGTGCTGGCGCGCCTCAACTTGTCTTTCACTTTACCCCGTGTGGTACTCTTCTTGCTATAGGACCTAATAACAGATTCCTTTTTATATGCATTTTTATTCAAAGCAGCCTTCAAAGCTGCTGTCGCCATCTCGCAGGCTAACTGTAAAAGTCAGGATAGCAGAGATGCTGTAAGGCATAACAAACAGATTGCCCATACAATCACACATCTTTCTGAGCATGTGTCAGTGCGATTGCATCATTTCCTCCATTTATGTTTGGCCAGGAGGAAGGAAGGTGGATTAACTCTCCTTTTCCTCACAAAACACAAAGAATGCTGTCAGGTGAACTGAAAAATTGATCCAAACCCATCCAGGGTCAGGCTATGTATCATGATGCAATTATGATGCCTTTATGGTCTCCATCCTTTTTTGTCTGAAGGCTGATGCTCTGGAAGTTACAAAACATTACCGAAATCAAAGCTAATTAAAGCTAAATGCAGATAAAAGATGTTTAACGGCTCAAACCTGATGCATATTCCATGACTTGACCGGGATAATCATTTAGCCATTGACCTTGGTTGCTACATGACACTCAAAACTTAGGAGGAAGTGAACAAACAATAATCCACAAAAGGCAAGGCTAGACACAAGGGCTGTTTCTCAATACCAAGTACGCAAGGTTCGGACTTCCGTCCTCCGCAGGACCGACAACGCTCAGGAGAATGAACTCCCGAGGACGTGAGGACGCAAGTCTGGTATTCTGCTAATGGATCAGCTGTGTTCTTGGTAGCGTCACTCAACTCGCTCCGGCTACTCCGGTTATCTCTGTTTGTAGGGGAAACTGGGTATGGTTGTAACACTTTTTTCTTCAGCACCTAAAACTACCCTTTTAGCTACATGTCTGAAACTTTTAGGCACAGTACCCAAATTTGTCTACTACAAATGGCAACCATTTAAATTACTTCAACTATATCACAGACTCAGGGGTAGGTTGTAACATTTTAATGGGGTAAGTTGTAACAAGTAGACAAAATGCACAAAAATTAAGGGTAGGGGAGCGCAGGGCACAGCCTAACGCGGGGTTAGTTGTAACACGCATGATTTAACACTTTCCACACATGCCAGAATGACGAAACTTTGTGTATTTACTAGTTACCATATCAACATTATTTAGAGAAAAAATAACGCCAAAATTAAAAAAATTACTGAATATTTATTTAACCATAGCAAAAGTACATTTCTTACTTAAAGGATTAGTTCACTTTCAAATAAACTTTTGCTTATAATTTACTCACCCCCTTGTCATCCAAGATGTCCATGTCTTTCTATCTTCAGTCGAAAAGAAATGAAGATTTTTGATGAAAAGATTTCAGGATATTTCTCCATATAATGGAAGTCAATTGACCCCAAACGGTTCAAGGTCCAAATGAGAGGTTCAGTACAGCTTCAAAAGGGCTTTAAACCACATCAAACGGTACCAGACGATCAATAAGGGTCTTATCTAGCGAAACGATCGGTCTTTTTTTTTTTTATAAATAAAGTTTAAGTTTTATAAGCACAAATGCTCGCCTTGCTCTGTTCAGAGATGCGCGCTCGTGACGGCACGTAAAATGCAATTATGTTGAAAAGGTCACGCTAGATACAGGCGGAAGTACCCGAGTCAGTGTTTACAAATGAGCGGAAGGAGGACCGTATCCACATATTCAAACGTCTTTGCACCTGCGTCTAGCGTGACCTTTTCAACGTAGTTGCGTTTTACGTGACGTCACGAGCACGCATCTCTGAACAGAGCAAGGCGAGCATTTGTGCTTATAAAACTTAAACTTTCTTTCTTTATTTTTTTAAATGACCGATCGCTTCGCTAGATAAGACCCTTATTGATCGTCTGGTACCGTTTGATGTGGTTTAAAGCCCTTTTGAAGCTGTACTGAACCTCTCATTTGGACCTTGAACCGTTTGGGGTCTATTGACTTCCATTATATGGAGAAATATCCTGAAATCTTTTCATCAAAAATCTTAATTTCTTTTCGACTGAAGACAGAAACACATGGATATCTTGGATGACAAGGGGGTGAGTAAATTATAAGCAACAGTTTATTTGAAAGTGAACTAATCCTTTAAGTTTAGTTTTCATCTCAGTTTTTTGTGTTTATTTCAAATAAGACAAATCCGACATTATTTTAATCTTATATCTGTTATTTAACAGGTGAGATCGTTCTTTAATGCTGATCTAACAGCAGAAGACACGAGCCGCGATTTAAATACCAGTTGCGCAGATGGGGTGTGTTGTAACACTGCGTTACAATGAGCCCCTATTAGAAATATGCCATTATATTCTATACTTTTATGAATTCTTTTGAGAAACCATGAGAAAAGGGTGAATAATGACTGAGAGTTAATGTTCAGAAATTATTAATTATTATTATGTTTTGAACTATGCTGTTCAGCTGTACTTAGCGATTTGTTTGTTGTCAAACTCAAAAATGAGTATTTTTATGATAAAACAAATGCTTTTATTTTATTTTGTTGACAAAATATTTTAGTTTGTCTTGGATATTTTTTTGATTATATCAGATAACATTTTGAGCTGTCATGTTACAATGTACCCCTCACCTATGGGGCATGTTGTCACATTTCACTTCCATTCTTTCGGGGTAAATAAAGAAAAAAGTATACACTGTATTAATGAAACAAAACCACATAATTGTACTAGACGTGTGCATAGGTTATGAAACCTATCTTTGCCCTCAGCCAAAACGATTTGTCAGGGAACAAAATATAGATTCATGAGACCAAAGATCGCCCATTAGATATACACAAGATGAACCCCAAGTGGATTTACACAAACTGAGAAAGTCAAAAAGCGTTGTGCCCCGCTCTCCCCTAATCCAAGTGATATGCCACAACAACAGTTTTGTTTTAAATGAATGGCTGCAACAATAAAATATGTGCGAATATGGGGAGCGTATGTTAATATTGTGTGCGTTTTGTGCATGTCTGTACGTGCACATTCATATGCACTCTAAAAAATGCTGGGTTAAGAATAACCCAAGTTGGGTTGAAAATGGACTAACCCAGCGATTGGGTTGTTTTAACCCAGCATTTGGGTTGTTTTAACCCAGCGGTTGGGTTAAATGTTTGCTTAAAACAACCCGATTGCTAAGTTAAAACAACCCAATCACTGGGTTAGTCCATTTTCAAACCAACTTGGGTTATTTTTAACCCAGCATTTTTTAGAGTGTGAGTATGTGTGTGTGAGCAAGAGCAAATTAACATAAACATAGGCATTCTGTAGAATTATTAAAATCACAATTTTCTTAGTTGTATGTAAGTGTTTTTTTGTTTCAAAACACGTGTTACAACCTACCCTGCCACTGTCTCCCATTGTTTAGCTAGCTGTATTAGCATGGTGCTTTGAAATTAGCAGGAGGTTGATACACCATTATTTGCTAGAGAAACTACAGTTTGACCTGATATAACTCATACAACCTTATCTACAATGGTAGAAGTACAAAACAAAATATCTTTTTTTTTTTTTTTTTTTACTTCTTACCTCAGAATTAGATTTTCTGCTGTAGCTTCATGAGAGATAGAAACACAGACTCCATGTGGGATCGTAAAGGAAGCCTGAGGAAACATAAACTGTCACATGACTCCTATCTTATCCATGATTCGTGTTACAACTATACCTGGTCTCCCCTATAGTTTAGGCTACAATAAAATGAAATATGTTGTAAAACACAATTCTTCATTTTAAAAAATCGTCAACATATTAATAGCCACACAAATGTAGTTTAGGCAATGCGTACATTGATTATCTTCACTACATGAAAACACAACCCTGCCTCTTTTTGTTTACACTTAAAAAAACATTAAACATATTAAAGGGGTGGTAAACAACGATTTCACTATTCTAACTTTAGCTAGCGTGTAATGTTGCTGTTTGAGCATAAACAACATCTGCAAAGTTACAACGTTCAAAGTTTAAAGCAAAGGGAGATATTTGCTTTTAAAGAAATCAGTTTCTAAGAACTACAGCAAACGGCCAGTAGGCGACTACACACATTCCTCCAGGGTTGGTGACATCAACAGGCTCAATATTTACATAAACCCCTCCTCCGAGAATATTAAATAAGGGGGGGGGGGTGAGGCCATTTTGTATCGCGGCGCTGTTGTGGTATAGTAGGCTGGAGTGTTGTTGCCGCGATGCAGAGGAAACGCTGTTATTTTCATCCGGATTGCAGGTCTGGGGTACTTGCTCTGTTCAGCCTTCATAGGGACGGGGGTGCGTTGCAGAGCGTTTAACATACAGCATGTTATATGCACGTGTGTTTGAGTCAGCGGGGAACCAGGCGCGCGCAGGGCTCCCTGCAGCACATCTAACAGAGGAAAACATCCACCGTCTTCGCGATTTCAATGCCAGATTTGCACAACGTCAGCTGCGTGAAAAAAACACTGCCGGTGCGTGGATGCACGACGCGCGCGCTGCACATTTCACGGAGGACAACACAAACTTCCACAAACTTCGCGAGTTCAATACAGGATATGCACAACGGCTTGTCCTGAAAGCTGGATTTACAAACAGAAGCTGTTTACGGGCCACAACCTGTAAGTCTGATTTATATTTCATCGATGTGTTTTCCTGTAATAGGTTGTAGCAAGGAAGTAAACAGATGACAACGCTGTTCTGCAAACCAGTCTGTTAAATGCTCATTCATACTTAACGTTATCCGACGAAAACCTAACGTTACAAACACTAACGTTAAAATCTCAACAGCGAACCTGGCATTAGTGTAAATGATTCTTTGATTAGAGCTTTTATGTATTGTTTATCTACAGGCTTGCTAAACATGCTTCTGTGTGTGATTTGGCTAACTTACTAGTAAAGCCAGTGCTTAGTGTTCGTTTTGGGTTAACGTTAAAATTTATTAAAAAAACTATACAATAAGAAGTCATACATACAAAGTGTGTAAAGTTATGAAACGTATCTTTGCCCTCAGCCAAAATGATTTGTCAGGGAACAAAATATAGATTCATGAGACTAAAGATCGCCCATTAGATATACACAAGATGAATTCTATATAATGTTTAACCACCACAGAGACATCAGAGCCAGTGGCAAACGTCAGAAGGACTAGCAGAAGAAAGGCTGCTCTTGGTGGGATAAATGAGCGCTGAGCGCCCACTGATCGACTCCATCTCACAACTCCGAAAACACCAGATCAAATGTTCAAATAGGTGAATAGAACTGTACTTGGCTAAATGTGAACTTTTTGGAGCAGTACACTTGGGCAGTGACTTATGGCGTTTTTACAAGAACACAAGTACAGACAAGAACGCATACTGAGGTTAACTGAAACAATGATAACAAGGTACACCTGGAGCTAATTACAAAGAGCAAAAGAACTACAAAGACCATAGACAGAACTACAAATGAACATGAACACGAACACATGGTCAATTTCAAAATAAAAGACATGACACACCTCACAGGGTCCTGACAACAAACTACAACTTTTTTTAATGCTCCACTTTTAAACATCTGGGACATTTTAATGTCCGGGATCACAACACTCTAATCATAATATTTGCTGATGAAAAAGTATTCAAAAAGACAAATCCGCAGAGGTGCCCAACATGACTGGAATTTGCTTGAGCGCCTTCTGCTTTGTCAGTGAATGAATCCAGATCTACTGTGATAATGCCATGATGAATGACTCCACAGAAACCTAATCTCTCGCACTGCTCTTTAAATTCTCCCCTGGAAAAGAAACTCAAATCAATGTTGTCCTATTCAACTCAGTTTGGTGTGAAATGCCACTTTCTTTATAGGACTGTGATTGGATTAAATCTCAACTACCCTGATTTGTTTGTCTGGCTATCACCAGACCAAGCTCAATTTAAGATTGAACATTGGTCTGGGGAGTCTGCTCTGTATTTTCTACTGCACATGAGGCGTGATAAACGGGCATAATTCAAATGACTCTGTACGCAATTGGATAGTCCTTCAACCAATCAGACCAGGTGGATAAGCCAGTCTGTGATTGGTTCCCACAAAAGTGTGACAGAAGCAGGATAAATGAATGGTTTCCAGCCTGAGCTGCATGGCGAAATCCAATCGCTGGAAGATCAGGCTGGGTTTACCCAGTATACTGATTTGGATAATTTAGCATCTATTTTAAATGATTCCGAGTGATTATTATAACTTTAATGGGATCATATGTAATTAAAAACGGAGTGTCTATTTACACCAAGTGCAAATAGCATGCCTTGTTGGCAAGTGCTATTTGAACTAGATCTGCCTAACAATGCCTGGTTAGGCCAAACAAGATTTTAAAAAAGGCTCATATTTCTTCTACCTTTAGTGGTGCATTCAGAAAAGGGTAGGGCTTAAGGATCTTGGTTTTGACACAATCAACCCGGGTTTGAATCCGCATTTTGCTGAGCTCACTCTCCTCCCTTTTCCCATCACATATCACATTGGAAAGGCATTTTCCATTTTAAGAAAATGTTCTAAAAGTGGAAATAAAGTGCCTAACAAAATGTTTAAAAATAATAAAAGCATTTATTAGGTGGGATTAGAGGTAAGTGTAGGGAGGGCATTTATTGTCCCATTAAGGCGGCATCCATTTAATAATTGTAATAAATATAATCGTTTACACTGTTATTACTGCATCCTGTTAATGTACAACAATAGTGATGTGAAAATAGTATGTATCTGTCAAAATAAAGTATAAATTGGATGTAATTACTATTTACACATAGCAAAGAACTGCTACTTTTACGTTGTGTAAATAGATATCACTATTTTCACTTAGTAAATAGCATCTACAGCTATTTGCACTTAGTGTAAATATAATCTATTGCTAAGAAAATTTTATTTTCTCTTAGTGTAAATAGCATCTATCACTATTTGCACTTAGTGTAAATAGCTATTATCGCTAAGAATATGTGTTATTTTCACTTAGTGTAAATAGCATCTACACCGGTGCCATTATAGAAACACTGGATTGGATGAGTATTTTTGGAAGATATTGAAGCGTGTGAAAAGACTTGCCTACAAGCCATGGTTGTTGTTTCGTATAAAGGTGGCTGTGGAAATCTAACATCCAGATCACATCCACACTTACAGAGAGTGTGACTTGAATCTCATTTTCATGGAAAACACTTCAAAAACAAGAGCTTCTGCAAAGTAAATGCTACAGAGGTGAATATATTCTACCATAGATATCAGGGAGTTAATTAGGCAAAACTTGCACGAGCCAGACATTTTGATTAAACTCTTGTGAAAATGAAGATATGCCAACACATAAATGAGAAAAATTCTGGAGTAAAATTTGACAGGTTGCAGAAGTTAAATTTATATTGGTTTTACACATAAATCTGCTCCTAATATAAATGTCAGTGCTGTAGTTGGGATTTTAAAGGGTATGAGCTGAAGTAAGGACAGGCTGAGTTCAGACCTAATTCATAGAGGACGAACAAGTAACATGGGAGCAGAATTCTTTTATTTTGCAAGAAATTAAAAAATATATAGCTACAATTGGATCTTGAGAATAACATGTCTCATTGCATTGTAATGGCTGTTTGGAGGGATCCCATCATTTGCATTACCTTTCTTTACTTGCACTGTTTTAAAACCTTCTGAAAAGCACCAAAGTTTCCTCTCATTCAACATTGTTAGTGTGAAAGTGGCTTGTAGAAAGCAATTTCGCCACACTAGTCTTTGATCTTGTTAGTATGGGTATTACGGGTGCAGACTTATGACAGAGCACTGAGCTTCTCTGTACTAAGAAGGATGAATTATGCATTTTTTTTTTTTTAAATATCAAAACCCCTCTTGCAGTAAGTGTTTTCTTTGGAGGCATCACATCTGTTGAATGTATGGCAGAGAAGGTACTGAATTTGACCTTGTAATCTGCTTGCATGGCTATTGAAATCTAAATTTGTTATCAATATAAATGTATCAGGCTGCTGTTCTCAGACACCATATTACTCAGAGACACTTGGAAACCCCAGATCTGACAAACTGAACCAAACTCGATTCTGAATGACAAACCTTGCCTGCAATTCAAAGTACAGATCTAGATGTCACAGCCATCAACCAAACAATCATATCACAATAAATGAAAAAAAAAAATGAAATTGCCTCAGGGTAGCTCATTGCCTATAGCTGTGTTTCCACCGAAATTACACAGAATAATTTGTCCCAGAACTGTTGCTGTCTGCTTTTACATCATGGTATAAAGGACCATGAAGATTAGGCAAATTAGTCCAGGGATGTGGGACTGTGTACGACTTTCCAGTTCCAACTTGATTTCATCCTTCGCATATAAGCTTAATAAAACCTGAACCACGTCGTCTGTCGTACTTTTTAAACTCCATTGTTGATTGGAAAAGCAAACAACTCTTACTGCACACACCGCAACAGACTTTTAAAAAATGGTTGAAATAAAATGCTGCTTGGAGTCAACCAATCAAAAATTCCCACCCCGAAAGCTCCTGGGGTCTCATGTATAAAACTTTGTGTATAAACCTTACTAAAAGTGTACGTACCCACAAAAGATAGGTTTTGCGTACGCACAAAAAAATTCAGATTTATAAAACCATCTGTACGCCAGAACCTGCGCAAAAATCCCTTTATAAATCACAGCCAGCAGAAGATTGTGCGTACGTGCATCTCCACCCCGTCTCCTTCCTGAAATCACCATATATGGAGCTTACAACGCCTAGTTTTACTATGCATGACCTCATTTGCATATCGTTTGCATGCACAGTGACATTACCATCCATGTGATACCATGTTTAACACTGTCAAAGGTACAAGACATAAAAAAAATTATGTCTTAGATAAAGACTATAAATGCCATTTGTGCCTTACACAGTACATTGCTGACAATCATCCAATATCTTTTTTATGTTTTAGAATAAATATATCAAAATATCCATAAAAACAAAATTGTATAAAATACTTCTCAGATATTTTTTTTTTTAAATAAAGTTTATTCATTAATTTCCACGGGCCAAATGTTATTTTAATTTAAAATATTTTGTTATTTTTAAACCCTTCAACTCAAATGCATGCAGTTTTGCTGATAATGTGTACATATAGGATGTTTAGGCTATTTTAATTTAACTGATAGGCCTACTTATTTATTGCCGCGTAAATACAATCGTCTGACTCAGAGCGTCACTGACAATGTATTTAAAAAAAAGGAAACGTGCAAATCTTAATTTTTTCTTCAAGTTGTATCCTTCAAATACAGTGGTATTTTTCATAATTTTATGAAGATGTATTTACACTCTGTGTCCGTGCAGCTGTGGTTGTAGGCTAAAAAGTAAGCTGTTATCATTGGACCTATTCAAACCGGGTAATGGACCGTTTGACCACCGAATCCTGCAGTGTCTGTGATATCGAAGTAAGTGTGCATCACTGATCATCGTTCTCACTAAAACATATTTTGTCATACCATGAGATCTGCAGTTTAGTTTAAAGAGGAATTATTGGAATTAACCTATCCTTGCTTTCATTAAAACAGCGTGTCACATGAAAACTGATCAAAGTAGCACCTCCACATGTCTATCTAAATTAATATAATTTTTGTTTAAATTCTGAGTAATGACTTTATGTAATTTCAGTGCATATCGCCATTAATGAAACTGGAACATTAATGTAAATGCGTATATCAATATGAAAACAGTTTTAAATTGTTCTTACTTCATTACTTTTCTCATTCTAGTAAAAGAGTTTGTGCGCATTTTTAAGAAAATACATTTTGAATTACGTTTGGATTTTACTTGATGTATTATATAGCCTAAAACAATAGGTACAAATAACACTGTTGGATTTAATCTTCATGATAATTTGAATATAACTTATGAAATGGAGTGAAAATTAAATGTCATTCATTCTTATAATCGTTCTTCTCACATTTATTTTCTACAATCTAACTTCAGTTCACGACCTCACCATCTGTGTCGCCAATTCCCTTTGTCTCCAGAATGTGCGTACGCACGGCTCAAAGTTTGCTTAAAGGTGCGCACATTCTCCCGTCAAGTTTGTTTTTTATAGATTACAACCTTTGCGTGGGAACTGGCGTACGTAAGTCCTGCCCAGGCTCAGTGGAAAAGCATGTGGCAAAATGTTTGCCAACCCAAGAATATGCTGCATTGTGCACGTTTTGCAACAGATTCAAAGTGAAATGTTTAGCGAGTGGTGCTAAAACCATGTTTGTTTTTTTCCGGAACAGATGAACGTGAATATGGCAACGTTTTATTACGTTGGTTTTTGTACGTATCACAGTAGTTCTGAATTCAAATGTCCGGTGAGTGGCGCTTAAAGCTCAATGCTTCCTCATGTTAAACATATGGAGCTGGTTAAGTGATGCAAAGTCCAAAATGTATTAATTTACAAATCATGCACTATGGTAAAAAAAAAAAGGTTTTGAGGTCATAACATAACATTGGGCAAGGAGCCGCGTGAAAACAAGTAATTGATCCATAATCTGCCCGTAATCATAAGTGTGTATAGCCGCGGGAACTTAGGGATTTTGGGGTGTTTCGACCGCAGAAACTGGGGTCTAAATAAAGTTCCGGGTAAAGATTTCCCCCTCAAAATGGCCCTGCTTAGTACTTTTTCAAAGTTCAGGAACTTTCGGGGGTGGGACTTGGGCGAATGCAGATTGGTTGAGCTCACGCAGCATTTTTTTTCAACCTAAAAGTCAGTTTTGGGGTGCGTGTAGTAAGAGTCGTTTGCTATTAAAATCAACAATGGAGTTTAAAAAATACGACCAATGGACCGACGACGAGGTTGAGGCTTTATTAAGTGTATTTGCGGAAGATGAAATCCAGTGGGCTCTGGAAAGTTGCGTACAGTCCTTTGTCACCGGACTAATCTTCACGGCATAGTTGCCAGGGTTGCAGTTTTCCCGCACAATTGGGCTATTTTAAAAAAGGAGTCACGGGAAAAATTACAGAGCTGCGGCTTGCGGTTTTCTGGGCTATTTTTATAATGTACCACAGCCGTGACAAAAAAATTGTAGGCAAAGAAAAGTGAAAATGGAACCGTTTATTAGTGGGTATTGATCCCCCGTGAATGAATACTTGGCAACAACCGCAGACACATCACTTGTGCACTTGACGTAACATCACAAATCAAGCATCATAACGTCACATGAGTTATGCCTAGCATTGGTTCGTTTGTCCGTGGATGAACAAGAAGCATTATAAAATGTCAGGTAAATACTGTAGAGAAAAACCATCACCACAAATGCTTTCTCTCTTTACTGCTGAAATCTATTCAGAAGGGTGGGGAAGAGAGCACAAATGTCTAAAAGAAAACAGCCCTGAGATTGTATATTTATATATAGGCTACATACGCTATGCCAGTCAAAAGTTTGGAAACTGTACTATTTTGATTGTTTTTAAAGAAGTCCCCCTCCTTTAAGGGGGGGACTTAAATAAATTAATAAATGTATTCAGCAAGGATGCATTAAATTGATCAAGTGACAGTATAGACATTTATAATGTTGCAAAAGCTTTATATTTCAGATACATGCTGTTCTTTTGAACTTTCTATTCATTAAATAATCCTGAAAAAAAAAATTGTACACAACTGTTTTCCTCACTGATAATAATCATACATGTTTCTTGAGCATCAGATCATCAGATGAGAATGATTAGTCAAGGATCATGTGACACTGAGGACTGGAGTAATGATGATAAATTCAGCTTTGAATCACAGAAATAAATTGCATTTCAAAATACATTCGAATAGTTATTTTAAATTGTAAAAATATTACTGTTTTTGCTATATTTTGGATCAAATAAATGCAGCCTTGGTGAGCAGAAGAGACTTATTTCAAAAACAATCAAAATAGTAGGCTACAGTCAGTTTCCAAACTTTTGACTGGTAGTGTATATATATAACGTTTCTTTTTAGGCCCTTTGTGGGAATCCAGTCGTTGTCTAATCTGATTGGACACTGGAAAATTGGGCTAGTTTTCATTCCATTTGGGAGAGTTTTGAGCTGTCATTGGGCTGGAAATATTTCTGGGACCTGGCAACCCTGCTTCACGGGGCAAATTGTTCTGGGTAATTTCGGTGGAAACAAGGCTTTTGGAAATGATAAAAAGTGCTTGCTGTTTTACTGCCTCTAGAGTTAATTTCTGTTGGAAACTGTAGTGATGTGTTCATATTGGTACGTATTTTGCATTTGGAAAAATGTTGCTACGGGTACAATTTTCCAATGAGACCAGGATGCCAAAGTCCCTAGTTCCTTGAGAAAGTTGAAACGTGGCTTATGTCAATATTAATGTATTTAAAGCAGTGTTTCTCAACCTTTTTGACTCCAAGGCCCCCCCACTGTCCTCAATAATATTCAGTATACCCCACAGTCCCTTTTATTTTTAATCTATGGACACTCATAAAGGTTCTTTACTGGCTTTGAAGAACCTTTAACATCCATGGAAACTTTCCATTCCACAAAACGATCTTTAGAGTGGAGAAAAGGTTCTTTAGATTGTTAAAATGTTCTTTACACTAAGAAACGGTTCACGGAAGGGTCCCTCGGGAACCAAAATGCTTCTTCTATGGCATAACTTTGAAGAAAAAACCCTTTTGGAACTTATATTTGTAAGAGTGTTCTAGTTTCTATCAATTAAATTTCAGACATTTCAGACGTTTTAAGAGAAGAATGCACTCTGTAAGCATGCAAAACACATTTGATCGAAATAAATGTGCATTCTACATAATTGATTGAACTAGATTCAAGTTTCCAGCTCTAGTTTACACCGCCACCAACGTCAATGTATTATATCTGTGTCAGGTTCAGCTCGGCAGAGTCCAAAGGAGGTGAGGATGCAGAGGAGCAGGGCTAGATTTCAGAATGCACGTCTTCTATTCAATGAATCCCGAGAAGTTTCCCCGTGGAGACACGGAAGCCTTATCACTGATGCTCTTTCAGTATGCGATCGTCTGTAAGATTTCATTAAACATGCTCTTTGTCCGCTGCCTAACTCGCTCACTCTGCCTCTCGCTCTATGCATGTGTCACTCTGCCTCCCTCTACCCCATACTGTTTTTCTTCTGGTGTGTGAAGTTCTTTATCTGGCAGCGCTGTCATTGTCTTCTGCCCCTCGACTTTAATGGGATCCTGCATCTGCATCAAAGAGAGTCATTGATGTGCCCCCTGGAAGCTCTGACAGGATCAGACTGTGTCCAGAAGATGAAGAACGAATAGGAGGACAGTGACTTTACGTGACCCGACGGCCATTGTCAATAAACAGACAGATGAGATGATGTCCTTCACATCGTCATTCAGAAGGGGTGTACGATATCTTTCCATAAACAAACCTCAGCAAAAGGTGAAGGATGATGTCGCCGTGGTTAGTCACAGATCTCCTCTCTGAGTGTCTAGGCTGCGCATGTTGGCTCATTTTTTAAGCCTTTAGTGATGGCCTGTTCATTTTTCATGGTCACGTCTGATGTCAGTCCTGACTTGGCTCTCGTGTAAAATCCTTTCGGCTGTTTGTCTTTGACGGCCCATCAGCGGGGACCTCGATTAAAATCCTGATAATACCTCTTAATGCTGCTTCTCCTTCCCTTGAGTGAGCTGTTCTCACTTCTCAAAGATTAGGATGGACAGGAAGCGAGAGCTCAATTCACAAAAGATATTCACCACTTCAGAGCTTTATTTAATCAATGTCACAAACCACGATTAAAAAGTGGATAAAAGAAAGTGCCTTTGTAGACTTTGTTCTCCTTCTGCCATGGGCGTCGGAAGCAAAAAAAATGTGGGTGGGTCCTCAGAAATGTTTTACTGGAGTAGATGCCAATAGGCCTTTATCACACTTCCTATTTCCGGTAAGTGAAGCAGTGCACCTCTACTTCCGGTCCCATCGCGACTCAATCAAAACGCGGGTGTAACTGCAGCGATCCCGTGCTCTAATACTAAATAATGACATCCTTACCTCAGATTTGACCATTTCCTGACACTAAAAGAATAGAGGAGAGCATGGGTGAGACTGATATGGTGGGATGAATTTGTATGTTTGTGTGTTGTAAGCCTATGCATTTCCAAACTGCGGATGTTTACGTCTCATATCGTCAGCCTGCTGAAATGTTCCCATCCAAGTGTGCATTCTGAATAATAAATACATTTCTAACCTGCCGCAGTCCAGTGATTGTCTTCTCATTAACAGTGTTTCTCTTACTAATCATATTTCATACCTGTTGTTACATTTTTTAATTAATTTGACTGATAAACACCCTTACGAAAGTTAACCATGGTTTTATTATAGTAAGAATGTAGTAACCATGTTTTTTTTTCGTGGATTGACTACCATTTGTATTAGTTTTACTAAAAAATACCATGATAAACTACAATAACCATGTTTTATTTTATTTGTAATAAAAACCATGGTTCATTTTCTTGTAATAAATAGATGAATGAATGCGCGGTAACTGCCTTAAAGAAAGTAAACAATGTTAAGCATTTAATTAATCTTAAACAGTAATACGTTAACAGCGTGACTGAATTTTGGCATAAATGCGTGAATTACATATACTGTAGGCTACAGTGAAATGATTGTCACTGAAAAGTGACAGAACAATGACCTAAAATATTAATACAAATCAATATGTTCATTCAGATCTTATTGGTCAGGTCTCACACACACTTAATCGCGGACACTATTTAGACGTGCACTGACACCGTGTGGTGAAATAATCACGTATGTTTACGACCCTCGGCTTATGTCGGATTAAAAAACGACAAGTTCAACAGAGTTTGGAAAATCCTGTACACAGTAATGATCAGTTTATCTCTTCTCCTGTCTCGGAAAATGTCCGGATTTTTAAATCATCCTCCAGATGCTTATTTTAATGGTCGTTTGTTCAGCTAGGTGTTCACAGCACATTGAAAACATGCATAACCGGAAGAATCAGCACACTGCTTCGACGCGCACTTCCGGTATTCAATTCCTCTGTGATAAAGGCCTATTACATTAAGTACAAATATACCGCTTTACTTGGTAAACGTATAGGTCAGAAAGACAAAATTACGTAAATCGCCACATTATTGAGAGTGACAGTAGTGTAGGGGTAAGACGCACGGCATCTAGTTTTGACACAAACCGACCCGCGGTTCGAGTCCGGCTTTCGCCGATATCAATCTTCTCCGTTTTCCCATCACATATCAAATCGGAAAGGCATTTATTTTCAATACAAATTAAGAAAATATTAGAAAAGTGTAAATAAAGCGTCTAATATGTGTTTAATAATACGTGTTTATCGATTAGGGGTAGGTAAACAGACATGTGCTGAATGTTAGAGACAATAAAAGTGAGTGGGTCCAATATCATTGATCGTAAAAAGTGGGTGGGTCTTGTCCCACCCACATACAATGGTTCCGACGCCCATGCCTTCTGCACACCACGCATGGAGACGCACACCTGTATTTATGCCGAAAACATGGTGTTTGTTGTGGGTGTGTGTTTATCACAGAGGGCCTTGAAGATGCTGACTGTTGCGTAATGACAAAAGAATATGCTGATAAGGTGTAATTATACACAATACACATTATAGAAATGAAAGACTGTACTGTTTAATTTATCAGTTTGAATCCCGACACACAGAGATCCATTCAGACAGAGTGTGATGTTCTCCCAATGCAATTTAAAGCAAGTCTGTCCATTTCCTTTTTTATCAATGTCTTACCTGTGAGCAGCTGTTGCTCGCATGAATGTTGTGCTGAATGACTAATTAGTCCAGTGATTCACGTTAGCATGTGGGAGCTTAACCAGCTCCAGAGGATGGTTGGAAATTCAAAACGGAATTAATAATATTCAATCTTGCTTTTTAGTTGATTCTTGTAATTAGAGCGTACATTCAGTACGGGGAAGAATACAAAACATGAACATTTGTGGGCTGACGTTTATTTGTCATCCAATTTGTGTAGAACGGGTGTATACACACACACAACAATTCAAAAGTTTCAGCGAAATTAAAAATACGGAAAACACAATGCAGTAAAATGATCAAAATGGGCAATATAGACATTTATAAAGTTACAAAAGATTGCCATTTCAAATATACACTCAAAGTAATTATACGTTGGATTTACTTAATTTTTTTATGTCAACAGGTTCCGCGTAACTGGGTTATATTGAATTTAATTAACATTGTTTATTTCAGTAAACTTAAGTTTTTTACATAATTCAATGCCTTTTAGTTGAATCAGGTTAAAGCTACACTGTGTAACTTTTTTAGTTTATTCTTAGCTAAAAACACTTAGTTCTTTCTAAAATATATGTGCTCATTAATGCATATTTACTTCTTTCAAGTAATTAAGTATTCTCGTAAGTTTATAATATGCCATTGAAAATACATACGGGTCATGGGTTCGAATGCGGGTCGCCATGTTGCCTCCCCCATCTTGAAAGTACATTAGACAAAGAGGGACATACCTGTAAATTCAAGCTTCGCCTTTCGCGTTTTAACACTCGATGGCACTGTGTCGAATGTGGACGAGGTCAAACTGGAAGTCATGTTAATCTTGGACTAAATCGGCCACCGTAGGAGTTAAAACGAAATCGGAATTGAGAGGAACAGAAACTAACCTTCACTGGATGGTCATATACCTTTTCACCGCTAGATGGGGGAAAATATCACACAGTGTAGCTTTAACATTCTTAATTTTGTCCAAAAGGATTAAGTTCAATTATTCTAAAATAAATATCTAACTAAAACTAAAACAAGTAATCCATTTTAATGGATTATTTTTTATTTAGTGAAATACAATTTTACAATATCAGACCGGTGTGCAATTTATTCAAGAACTCAGGCAAGTTTACTGCAATAATTGCTCAACAATTGTGCTGTGAACTTCACATATTTTAGCGTTTGGGGTTGGTGATTGGCACAAATATCGATTTCGATCTTGATTCAGAATCAATTCATATATAGCCTACTGTACATATAAGAAAAATGAGTTTGCCTTTTTAGCACTATTTTAAACTTTTCTTGAGTTAAATTATATTTGCTTGCATTCATTAATATTCACTTTGTGTGTCCTTATATAAGTATCATAAAATAATATTAGGATGTAAGTTATTAACTTTTTAAAATTTCACATTTAAAGAAATCTAGTGTTTGATCATATTTATTCAAATGCCAACCCTAAAAATAAGTAAGCAGTTATGATCTACAATACTTTTTTGAGCAACTAGACATGTATATTTATTAAAGAGCCATACAGGCACCTATAGTTGGTAAACCATGGCATTACAAATTAAATATATTATTTTTCCAGTCACAAAAAGACTTTAATTTGCCTCATTGCATTAGAATTCTCTAACCTTAATTACTACTTACTACTACTAAATATTAGAAGAAAAATATTTAATTAATCAAATGGTCATTAATGGACAATTGCACAAATAGTAGGCCTATTTAGTACCAAAAGATATCCTCAAAATATTCAATAAATATTATTAAACTAAAATATAGAACATTTATTTAATTAAAAAATAGTTAAGGAGTATGGTCACATTTGACCACCAATGAGTATGAATGTGAGCAATTAGTAAGGAATGGGCTAAATACAGGAAAAACTTTAACATTACTGTGAACAATGTTGCATCTCCATCACTCTCCATAATAAAATGATACTGTAAATATGGTTGACGTAATAATCAATGCACACTATGCTGTACTGTTTACCAAAAAATTGGTGCAAATACCTGTATAGTGAAACTGTCGTCTATCCATTCAAATTTATTGACAGCGTTAGTTTGTTCGGAACTAGTGAGAGCTCCATGAACCACGTGACCGTGCGCGCCGCCGGGAGATGAGAGCATGTGCAACTCTGTTTTTCAACGCCTCTGGCTTTGCCACATTAGCACCAAAACGCTTTCTATTGTTTGAATTTCGTATAAAAGTTTTTTTTTTCACATCAAAAGCAGGTTTGGCAATTTGAGAACGAGAGACGCACGTGAGTGACAGAGAGATGGAGGGAGAGCAGGGAAAGGAAATGCAGCAGCGTAAAAAAAAAGAATAACGACACGCAATATGTGGCGGCCGGTGTTGATTCTGTGGCCCACCGCCACGAATTAGTCTATGTGTGGGAAACACTGCATTCATTTAAATAAATTGGCCTATATATAGAGAGAGAGGTAGAGAGAGAGAGAGAGAGAGAGAGTGCGCGTGTGAATTACCTGCATCTGTGTAGCGTCTCTCTGAAGCGGTGAGTTTAATTACTTCAAAAACAGCAAAGTTACAACCTCCTTGCTGAGTTAATATAATGTAGCATATCACTAGCAAAGTACATTTATTAATAAAAGTCCGGGGCAGCAGGGAAACAAGTTTCTGTGCTCTTTCAGAGATCTCTGCAAGTGACGTGTGTGTGTGTGTGTGTGTGTGTGTGTGTGTGTGCTTCAGTGAAAGACAGATCATGCTATATAGCCTAGTACAAATAAATCAACCTAGACTATATTAGTTTACTCCAACTAAAGTAATGTTTACACACGAGAAAGGGCTTCGATACATTATAACTGCAGTTTCACTGTTTGTTCCATGATTTTTATTTTTTTTGGACGTGAAACCAGCCAAGCGAAAAGCTGCTTGCAAATTCCCAAACAATCATGAGTCACTTCTCTGGTAGGGAAATGTTGTTCTTTACGGATTATAGGAGGACATTGGTGTTTACATACAAGGGCTGGTGTAGGGCAGCTTAGTGTTCTCTTTCATTTAAACATCTTGAGCTTAACATTTACAAAGCAATTATGCCTCTAAATGTTCCCAGCCCCTCAGGGAGTCTAACATAATGCTGGAAGATTGAGAGGCGTGAGACGTATAGCTAAAGCACCTGTGGGCTCCAATCTTTAAATAAGACCTGAATGTTGTTAGATCTTTCACTGCAGTGTAATAATGAACTATTAATTATTGGTAAGCCTAAATCTATTAAGATTGATGTTCAGCTCTTGATGATTTGATGAGCCGTTAGGGCCTAATTTGCCACTTTACAGGTAAAACATTCATTATTCACTCGTTATGTATAAAACGCTGCCGTGTCAATATATTGACAAGACGGTAAGGATCCAGCGACAGGTGGTCTGGGCTGCTGATGTTTTCTGAGTGAGTGGAGATCCACCTTGAGCAGATAATTAGCTGTCTCCTTGGTGAGAAAGAGGAGGATGTAAGTCAATCAAAGCACAATGCTGACAGCTATTAAGAGCATCTTCGAGGACATTAATGAACGTGGATGTGCGCATTAATATCACATCATCTCTCGACTGTCCGGTCCTACTCATTGATTGTTTATTCATTTGTAATAATTAATGATGGCATCTTTATGCGGCAATTCTGGTTGACCCTGCAAAACCGCCATGACTGTCCCGTTCTTGAGGCCTGCAGACTGAGGATCGATGGGATAATACATCTCTAGAGGAATGCTCTGTCAACACTGCCCGAGGAAACGCTCGCTCCTCATCTCCACAGGGGAGATTCGCTGCTTTGACCCTCACGGTATTCCCCAGAAAGCCAGATTGATAACAGCAGTTTAGCCCCTCGGTGTGCAAGTCACATTAGACCTTCAGCTCGTCGCACACATCCTTCCTCTCGGTCTCTCTCCCAGACAGAGTGCTGGAGGGAAAACAACCCCATCAGTTTAATTACAGTTCTCGAAGGGCTGATGATCTGATGAGTTAGTTACACTCATGAATTAATGATATCCCTCCCATCTCACGTTATTTAGGCGGTGGAGTCAAGGGGAAAGCCATTCAAAGACTCAATTTGGGACTTCTATGGTGAGCCACAGCTGAGATCCTGTCGCCACATGAATGATGTGAATTGAGTTCTCTGATTGGATGCTTGTTCTGTCCGACAGTTTGACCTGCCCTAATGACCTGTCTGTGCGCTGATTTGCAGTGAAAAGGAGAAGAAGAAGAAAAAAAAAGATTATGGAGGAGGAAATGATTGGGGAGACGCAGGGAGATTGTGTTCTGCAAAGAGAGTTGGAGGTAACTAAATCATTTTGCAATGTGCTGCTGTTGCAGCCGGTCAAGCAAATGTTTGTGCTTTGTTTCCGTTCATTGTAAAGCTCATGTGTAATAATGATATTCTGGTCTATTACGCCTCCCCGAACTTCTTGCTGTCCTGTACCTCTCTTGCACTCTCATTGGCTGTATGTCATGGCCGATGTAATTTTTTCAGTCTGAACACATTTCACACAGCAGGATTTTGAATCGCCGACAGGCAGGGTTGTGAAGGTTACTTTTAAAATGTATTTCACTACAGATTAGGAAATCACCAAAGAATCCATCATGGTTTCCAAGAAAATATTTAGCAATACGAATGTTTTTAATATTAATAATAAGAAATGTTTCTTGAGAAGCAAATCAGCATATTAGAATGATTTCTGAAGGATCATGTGACACTGAAGACTGATGTAATAATGCTGAAAATTCAGCTTTGTCATCACCGGAATAAATTACAAATTGTAATCATATTTTATAATAGTATTCTTTTTACTGCTTTTTTGTTCATAAAAATGCTGTCTTGATGAGCATAAGATATTACGGACCCTAAACTTGAATGGTAGTTTTAATTATATTTTAATGTCAAGAAAGACTATTTCTTTTTTCTTTTTATTTCTTTTCATCCCTTTCCTTTCTTTTTTTAATTTCCAAGTTCACCTTACTAAATCTTATATGTGACCCATGGACAACAAAACCAAGTCTCACGGGTATATTTGTGGCAATAGCCAACAATATATTGTATGGGTCAAAATTATCGATTTTTCTTTTATGGCAAAAATCATTAGGATAGTAAGTAAAAATCATGTTCCATGAAGATATTTTGTAAATTTCCTACCATAAATATATTTGTTAAAAGTATTATTAGTAATATGGATTTCTAATGACTTCATTTGGACAACTTTAAAGGAGATTTTCTCAATATTTCGATTTTTTTCGCACCCTCAGATTGGTCAGATGTCAGTATCTGGTGTGACCACCATTTGTCTCACGCAGTGCAACACATCTCCTTCGTATAGAGTTGATCAGGTTGTTGATTGTGGCCTGTGGAATGTTGGTCCACTCCTTTTCAATGGCTGTGCGAAGTTGCTGGATAGTGGCCACCAGTAAAATAATAATTCTGTATAATCAACATCTTGATATGCCACACCTGTGAGGTGGATGGATTATCTCGGCAAAGGAGAAGTGCTCACTAACACAGATTTAGACAGATTTGTGAACAATATTTGAGAGAAATAGGGGAGCGCGGGGCACAACCTAACGCAGGGTTAGTTGTAACACGCATGATTTAAGACATGCCAGAATGACGAAACTTTGTGTATTTACTAGTTGCCATATCAACATTATTTAGAGAAAAAATTGCGCTAAAATTAAAAAATCTCTGGTAGATATTACTGAACATGTATTTAACCATAGCAAAAGTACATTTCTTACTTAAGTCCCCCGTGGGGACCCGGGGTAGAATAGGTCCCTAGCACCCCCTTGCTGATCGTAAGAGGCAACAAATGGGGCAGCTTGTGTGCCGTGGGTTGCGACTCGTGTCAGTGGAGGAAGAGATCCTGGTGCTTGAGGATTTTGGCTTGCTGCGGCCGCCATATTTCCAACACATCACTTTGGCTCCTACTTCATTTAGACGAGAGGTTGGAATGGCCCATTCTAACCAATCGGCTTGTCAGGATTTGCCCTGGATTTGGCTTTGAATCACACTCAACTATGTAGTTATCACCACTTCCAGAAGGCACTGGCGTAGGGTCAATTGAGTAGTATAAATCTTGTGTTTATATGCTCAAGTATATCATTACTGTATCCTTGGTGTACATCCGGTGGATTTCCGCGGCATTGTACATCCCCTTGTAGGACTCCGAGGTGGGTGAGGAGCAGAGATGATGAACCAATTCTTTCTAACATGGCAAATAAACAAAACACCAAAAAACGGATACTGGATCAAGACTTGGAAGTTGAACTAACCACTAATCTTATCTTTACTTAAAAAAATGAAAATTGGCAAAGATTTATATCACTTGAGTCTCTATCAATTGATAGCCCCCTCACTAAACGGTCTCCTTTTGCTATTCAGAAAGGAATCACAGGAATAGCAGGAACAGTCAAAGATATCAAAAAGCTGCGATCGGGACAAATTTTGGTGGAATGTGTTCGGAAAGCAAACTCCGAGAACTTATTACGAGCAACAAATCTGGCAGGAGTCACTATGAAAGCATTCTGTCACCCTTCTCTGAATAACAGCAAAGGAGTGATCCGCACCAGAGAATTGCAAGACATGGACAAAGCTGATATAACCTGAGAACTAAATCATATGGGTGTGATTGATGTCAAAAGAATAAGCATCAAAAAAGATGGACAAATAATTCCAACAGGAACATACATTCTGACTTTTAACAGACCTCATCCACCAGAGAGAATTCAAATAGGATATCTAAGTGTCACTGTGGATATCTACATACCGAACCCGTTGAGATGTTATAAATGTCAGAAATTTGGACATGGTTCTGCTGGATGCAAAAATAAGGCTGTTTGCCACAATTGTGGTAAGGATGATCATGAAACAAACTGTACTAATCTCGCTAAATGTAAAAACTGTCTTGGTGATCATGCAGCTTCATCAAAGAAATGCCCTGTCTGGATTAAAGAAAAGGAAATACAAAAAATTAAACACGCAAAGAAGGTGAGCTATCCTGAAGCTCGCAAACTTGTTGAAGGTTTCCCTGCCTTCACATTGAATAAATCCTATTCTGATGTGGTTAAACCAAACATGCGGGAAATTAGTACTCAGACAGAACTGACTTGGATATCTACAGACAAACCTCAAGTTGTAAGCAGTAATAAGAACTTGTCTTCACAAAAAAGCAAGAATGTATATATCCAAACTAATCCGACTCAAGACACCCAGTTGGAACAAAGAGAATCCAGAGAGAAAAAGAAATCTCAAAGCACAGTAACTCGACAATCAAATCAAGACAAAAATAGAACTAAAAAACATGATAATCCAAAAGATGTTGAAATGTCAGAATCTATGACTAGTCGAAGTCGTAGCCTTTCTCCAAAGTGCAAGAATAAAGGACCTGTACCTATCTTCCCCACTTGAAGATAAGTAACCATATAATTCAATGGAATTGTCGGGGTTTAAAAGCTAACTTTGCGGAGTTACAACGTTTAACAACTGCTTTAAATCCCCTTGCTTATTGTATTCAAGAGACCCATTTATCTCCAAATGGTCCCTTGACTGTTAAAAATTTTAAGATGTTTAGTGTATATGGACCAAATGTACAAAGACCTTCTGGTGGATCAGCCGTTTTGGTTAAAAAGGATATTATCCACAGTCATATTGTACTGGATACCCAAATACAAGCAATAGCAGTACGAATCATCCTTCATAGAGTCATTACACTATGCTCTATCTACATACCTCCCAGTAAAGCTATTACAACGCAAGAATTGGATAAACTTGTAGCACAATTGCCGACTCCATTTATACTTATGGGTGATTTTAACAGTCATAATCCTTTATGGGGAGAAGATCGATGTGATGTTAAAGGAAAGAGAGTGGAAGATTTTATACATAATAATGATTTGTTTACTAAATGATGGAACAAAAACCTACCTTCATCCAGGTCATGGCACTTACTCTGCAATTGATTTGACTATTTGCAGTGCTGAAATGTTTTTAGATTGTACATGGAGGGTCTGGGATGATCTATGTGGGAGTGACCACTTTCCACTTATTACTTCATTTACAAAATCGGATGTCCAACAAAGACCTTCAAGATGGCTACTTAAGAAAGCAGATTGGCCTTCTTTTGAAATCATGTGTTATGAAAAATTTATTTCAGCAACTCAAGATAATCAGAACTCTATAGAAACTTTTGCTGAACAGTTAATTGATATTGCAAATGAAACAATTCCAAAGACGTCCTCTAAATCACACTGTAAGACTTACCCTTGGTTTAATGAGCAGTGTAAAAAAGCTATCGGGGCACGGAAAAAGGCGGAAAGACTTTTTAATAGACAGCAATCAACAACTAATTTTACACTTTTTAAAATTTGTAGAGCTCAAGCTCGCAGAACTATAAATGAAGCAAAAAAACAAAGCTGGAGACAATTTGTATCAAGTTTAACATGTTATACTCCCATGAAGAGGATCTGGAACATGATTCGCAAAATGAAGGGCATTGGAAATGGATCTCATATACAACATATAAAAAAACGGGATATTCTTCAGACAAAGGAAATGGATATAGCAAATACATTAGCAGAATCTTTTGAAAAGAATTCGTCAATAGAAAACTGTCTCCCTGGATTCCAGTTAATACGAACACAGCAGGAAAGGAAAAAATTGAACTTCTGTTCAGATAACAAAGAAGTATATAATCAACTTTTTAAGATAGAAGAATTAATACACTCCTTAAAATGCTCACATGACACTGCTGTTGGTCCAGACAAAATTCATTATCAATTTTTAAAGCACTTACCCCAAAGTATATTATCTCTTCTTTTGGATAACTTCAATCTTGTCTGGTCTTCTGGACAAATACCGTCCTCTTGGAAAGAAGCAACCGTAATCCCAATACCTAAACCAGGAAAAGACCATACAGATCCAAATAACTATCGTCCAATTGCTCTTACCAGTTGCCTCTGTAAAACAATGGAGAGAATGGTAAATAATCGACTTGTTTGGACACTGGAATCGAAGAAACAAATAAGTGATTATCAATGTGGCTTTAGACGTGGAAAGTGCACTTTGGATCAATTAATCCGACTGGAAACTTATATCAGAGATGGTTTCATTAGAAAAGAACATGTTGTCGCTGTCTTTTTTGACTTGGAAAAAGCATATGATACAACATGGAGATATGGAATCTTGAAAGATCTTTACCACATGGGTTTTCGAGGACGATTACCCATCTTCATTTCAAATTTTTTGGCTAGCAGATATTTTAAAGTCCAAGTAGGAAACACCTTGTCGGATATCCACAAACAAGAACTTGGAGTTCCTCAGGGAAGCATTCTCTCTGTCACTCTTTTTAGCATTAAAATAAACAGCATTGAGAGTATCATCGGATCTAATATATTCTGCAGCCTATATGTGGATGATCTCTGTATCTGTTATAGAGGGAAGAACATGAGTACAATTGAAAGGCAACTGCAGTTATGTATCGAGAAAATATATCAGTGGTCAGTTGAAAATGGATTCAAGTTCTCTAAATCAAAAACTGTTTGTACCCACTTCTGTATCCAGCGATACCTTCATCATGATCCAGAACTCTTCATTAATAGAGAACCGATTAATGTTGTTAAGGAAATCAAGTACTTGGGTCTTCTATTTGACAACAAAATGACTTTCATCCCTCATTTGAAATTACTAAAAAACAAGTGTCTTAAAGCTATGAATATAATGAAAGTATTGGCAAAAACAAAATGGGGAGCAGATTACATTGTTCTTTTGAGACTCTATAGAACACTAATTCGTTCCCGTCTGGACTATGGAAGCATAATATATGACTCTGCCAGAAAATCATATAAGCAGATGCTTGACTCAGTACATCATCAGGGCTTACGACTTGCCTTGGGAGCATTTAGAACTTCGCCAGTGCAAAGTTTGTACATTGAAGCCAATGAACCTTCCCTTCAAAATAGACGATTGAAGCTCTCACTCCAATATGCTGTCAAAATAAAGGCAAATAAAACCAATCCTGCCTATTCTACAGTCTTCAACCCACAATTTACTCCTTTGTATGAGAGCAAACCTAAAAGCATCAGATCCTTTGGTATCCGTATTAAACCACACTTGGAGAACTTAAATACAAATTTGAACATTTTAAGTCAAATACAATTTAATTCTATATCTCCCTGGAAATTAAAGAAGCCTAATATCAATTTGGATTTGGCTCATCAGAGGAAAGGAGTGACTCATCCAAATGTATATAGACAGCAATATTTGGACATAAGAAACCAATTCCCTTTTCATATACCTATATTCACAGATGGTTCGAAGGTGGAAAATAGTGTAACAGCAGCAATGGTGACTGGACATCAACGCTATGGAATACGTATTCCAAAACAATCCTCAATTTTTTCTGCTGAAGCACGTGCTTTACTTTTGGCTTTGGAACATATTGAAAATACACAACAAAAAAATTCTATAATTTTTACAGACTCAAAATCTTGTCTTCAAGCATTGGACACTTTAAAAACTGATCATCCTTTAGTGGACTGCATCTTAACAAAAGTGGATTATCTATTAAATCAGTTCTTCAGTATCATCTTTTGCTGGGTTCCAGGACATGTGGGACTTTCAGGAAATGAACGAGCTGATGCAGCTGCTAAGGACGCTCTTAATCAGGAGGTTAATGAATGTCAAATTCCTCCTTCAGACATCAGACCGATTATTAATCGATATATTTTAAATAAGTGGCAAGAAGAGTGGAATATGTACAAGACTTATAAATTGTATGGAATTCATCCAGAAATTACAAACAGATTTTTTCAAAATTTTAAAACTAGACTTGATCAAGTGGTTTATACCAGATGTCGTATGGGTCACACAAGTTTGACCCATGCTTTTTTGCTTAAGGGTGAAGAACCAATTTTATGCATGTTTTGTAAAATTCCTTTATCTGTTAAACATATTTTATTGGATTGTCCTGGAATTATTACAAGCAGAATGCTCTTTTATGAAGTTACTTCACTTAAGGACGTATTTAATGAGATTATGCCTGAAAAGGTTTTGGATTTTTTATCATATGTTAATTTAAAACATCTTGTATAATATGACTTGCTGTTTTGTTTTTTATTGCATTTATATGATATTTGTATTTTTGTAGTTGAATTGTTGCCATGAAAATAGCTTTGAATGCTCACATGGCATTAAATAAAATAATCTGAATCTTACTTAAGTTTAGTTTTCATCTCTGTTTTTTGTGTTTATTTAAAATAAGACAAATCCGATAATATTTTAATCTTATATCTGTTATTTAACAGTTGAGATCGTTCTTTAATGATGATCTTACCATCAGAAGACACGAGCCGCGATTTACAGATTTAGCGATGTGTTTGTAGTCAAACTCAAAAATGCTTATATTTTGAATGATTAAAAAATGCCATTATTTTATTTTAAAAAGTTAATAATTGTATTTTGTTGACAAAATAGTTTAGTTCGTCTTGTATATTTATTTCATTATATCAGGTAACATTTTAAGCTGTCATTTGGTCGTGTTACATTGTGCCCCACCATATGTTACAATGTACCTCACCTATGGGGCATGTTGTCACATTTCACTTCCATTCTTTCGGGGTAAATCAAGAAAAAAGTATACACTGTATTAATGAAACAAAACCACATAATTGTACTAGACGTGTGCAATTAATGTGGGAAAAAATAAATACTCTGAACCCCAAGTGGATTTACACAAACTGAGAAAGTCAAAAAGCGTTAGGTTGTGCCCCGCTCTCCCCTAGGCCTTTTGTGTACATAGAAAAAGTCTTAGATCTTTGAGCTCAGCTCATGAAAAATGGGGGCAAAAACAAAAGTGTTGCGTTTATAATTTTGTTCAGTGTATTTGTATCTCGGCCAAATATTTCAATTAAAAAAAAAATCCCCCTATGACTGGTTTTGTAATCCAGGGTCACATATAATAATAATTAGACATGCAGTTCCCTTTCGTTCAGTCACTCCGACGTACGTCAGTGACTGACGAATGGGGGTTTCGCCTAGAAGCCAATTACCTTCGAGGTGTTTAACAGCGCCCAATGGCGTGCCAATGCCATGGGCATGCGGAATTTGCATGCGTAACTCCGCCCCACCGCGTGGGTATATAAGGAAGTACGCTGGCAACATCGCATTATGTTTCTGCTTTGGAGCCAAGAGTACCTCTTCACTCCTTCAAGCCTACAACTGAGTCTTTGTCAAGCCTTCGAGACGAGCAGCTTTCCAGAGGCGTTGGATCTACGGCGCGTTCCAGTGATCGCATACTGCCTGCCTGCTGATCTGCGCAGTGGTCCGTCCGTGGATCCTAAGCACCCCTCCAAAGCCTGTCGATTCATATCAACCTTGGTGGCGAAATCGCACAGAGCTGCGGGGCAGGCTGCCGCCTCTTTGCATGCCATGGCGATCCTTCAGGTCTACCAGGCCAGGATCCTCAGGGACATGCACGAGGGTGGAGTTGATCCGGGGCTCTTAAATGAGCTGCGTGCCGCCACCGACCTCGCTCTCCGGGCGACGAAGGTGACCGCACGCTCCCTGGGTCAAGTGATGTCCACAAATGTGGTCCAGGAGCGACATTTGTGGCTAAACCTGGCCGATATGTGGGACACCGAGCGAACACGCTTCCTCGATGCCCCCATATCCCAGGCTGGCCTCTTCGGCGGAGCGGTTGAAAACTTCGCCCAACAGTTTTCAACCGCCCAGAAGCAGACTGAGGTAATCAAACATATACTGCCCCGGCGGCCAGCTGCTGCTTCCACCCAGCCGCCGGCACAGTCGCCTCAGCCTGCTCGCCGCCGAGGACGCCCTCCTAAGGCTCCCGCCCCTTCCACCCGGTCCAAGCAGCAGCCTTCACCCGGGCCGGGTCACGGAGGAAGCCGGAGGAAGGCGTCCCAGTCCCCTCAGGCCGCCCCGCGCCCCGCTAAACGCCAGGCCAAGCGGCGCTCCTGAGACGGACGGCTCAGGGATGGGAAATTCTTTCCAGGAGATGGAAGCAGGACCACTCCTTCCCCCGGTGGAGGGCCGGGGGAGAATCCTTTGTTCAGGGTCAGCAGCACCCTAATTTGGTCAAAGAAAGAATTAACACTTCCATCCCTGAGCCCCCAGAGATCGGTGATGTCAGTGCGCGCCACCCACGGGTCCCGCCACTCGCATCCCACTCTGTCGCCAGCCTCCTGGCAGAGCAGACCCCAGTGGAACGTGCGTCCTTCCCTGGTCTCCTCTGTCAGGACGCAGCCGTTAACCGCACCCCCACACCGGGACGCCCAACAGCCTCCCTTGTCCGGGTCGGTAACGCTGCATCGCTGCCCCACACCGGGTACGTCTGTAGTCCGAATGACCCCGCTGGTGCAGTTCCTGGGAGCCTGGCTTCAGATTCCAGGGCTGTCCCGCTGGGTCGCGAAGACAGTCAGGCGCGGCTACGATTCAGTTCGCGCAGGTTCCTCCCTGTTTCTGGGGAGTCCGCTTTACTATGGTCGGGGCCAATGCCCCTGTCATGCGAGCGGAGGTTGCCACCCTACTGGCGAAGGGTGCGATCGAACCTGTCCCTCCAGCCGAGATGAAGTCCGGGTTTTACAGCCCCTACTTCATTGTACCCAAAAAGACCGGTGGGTTGAGGCCAATCCTGGACCTGCGCATCTTGAACCGTTACCTTCACAAGTTTCCGTTCAAGATGTTGACAGCGAAACGCCTTTTCGAATGCGTTCGTCCCGGCGATTGGTTTGCAGCGATCGACCTGAAGGACGCCTACTTTCATGTCTCCATCTCTATGCGTTCCTACGGTTTGCTTTCGAGGGGCGGGCATACCAGTACGCGGTCCTCCCATTCGGGCTATCTCTGTCCCCTCGCGTCTTTACGAAGATTGCCGAGGCAGCCCTTGCGCCCCTACGGCAGCACGGGGTTCGCATCCTGAACTACCTCGACGACTGGCTCATACTGAGTCACTCTCGAGAGCAGGTTTGCAAACACAGAGATCTGGTTCTCCACCACTTAGCCTGTCTGGGCCTTCGGGTCAACTGGGAGAAGAGCAAACTCTGCCCCGTGCAGAGGATCTCTTTTCTCGGTATGGAGATCGACTCGGTCGCCATGTGCGCGCAGCTTACGAGCGAGCGCGCGCAGTCCCTGCTGACTTGCCTCCGTCAAATCGAGAGCAAGAGTGCGGTTCCACTGAAACAACATTTTCAGAGGCTCCTGGGGCATATGGCATCTGCAGCCGCGGTAACGCCGCTCGGATTGCTACATATGAGACCGCTTCAGCACTGGCTTCGCGATCGAGTCCCGAGATGGGCATGGCGGTCTGGCACGCTCCGGGTCCAAATAACCCGGGCCTGCTTACAGACACTCACTCCGTGGTCGAACCTCAGTTTTCTACGGACCGGCGTGCCCTTAGAACGAGTTTCCAGGCATGTTGTTGTATCAACGGATGCCTCCTCCACGGGCTGGGGTGCCATGTGCAATGGACAAGCAGCCGCGGGCTCCTGGACAGGACCCCAGCGCCTTCTGCATGTCAATTGCCTCGAGTTGCTGGCAGTACGGTTCGCCCTGCACCGCTTCCGAGCGTTGCTGAGGGGTCAACACGTACTTGTCCGGAAAGACAACACGCCCACTGTAGCGTACATCAACCACCAGGGCGGTCTACGCTCCCGCCGTATGTCTCAACTCGCCCGCCATCTCGTTTTATGGAGTCAGAAGCACCTGAGGTCCCTTCGTGCTGTCCACATACCGGGAGACCTGAACCGTGCAGCCGACGAGCTCTCACGGATTCAGCCACTTCCTGGAGAATGGAGACTCCATCCCCAGACGGTCCAGCTGATTTGGGAACAGTTCGGCGATGCACAGGTAGATCTGTTTGCCTCCCACGACTCTTCCCGCTGCAGCCTGTACTATTCCCTGACCGAGGGCACGCTCGGCACGGATGCACTGGCGCACAGCTGGCCCCAGGGCCTACGCTTATATGCGTTTCCCCCAGTGAGCCTTCTCGCACGAGTACTGTGCAAGATCAGGGAGGACAAGGAGCAGGTCATGTTGGTCGCCCCGTATTGGCACGGCCAGACCTGGTTCTCAGAACTGCTACTCCTTGCGACAGCCCCTCCCTGGCCTATCCCTCTGAGACCGGACCTCCTCTCTCAGAGACGGGGCACCCTATGGCACCCGCGTCCAGCGCTCTGGAAGCTCCACGTGTGGCTTCTGGACGGGACGCGGCAGGTTTGAGTGACCTACGGTGGCCGCCACCATCACTTGCGCTAGGGCAGAGTCTACTCGACACCTCTATAGGTTGAAGTGGAACCTCTTCGTCACCTGGTGCTCTTCCCGCCAAGAAGACCCCTGGAATTGCCCGATCGGGTCCGTGCTTGAGTTTCTCCAAGAGGGGCTGGAGCGAAGGCTGTCTCCCTCCACCCTGAAAGTGTATGTGGCTGCAATATCTGCCCATCACGACCTCTTGGGAGACAAAAAGGTAAGTCAGCACGACCTGATCATCAGGTTCCTGAGGGGGGCGAGGAGACTGAATCCTCCTCGCTCTCCTCTCATTCCCTCTTGGGACCTCTCAGTAGTCCTAAGTGCTCTGCAGAGGCCTCCCTTTGAGCCTTTACGGTCGGTTGATATTAAGTTCCTGTCGATGAAGACGGCTCTGCTGACCGCATTGGCCTCTCTTAAGAGGGTCGGGGACCTGCAGGCTTTTTCAGTTGACGAAGCGTGCCTAGAATTCGGGCCGGCTAACTCTCACGTGACCTTGAGACCCCGGCCTGGATATGTGCCCAAGGTTCCTACCACTCCCTTCAGAGATCAGGTAGTGAACCTGCAAGCGCTGCCTTTGGAGGAGGCAGACCCAGCCTTGGCATTGCTATGTCCAGTACGCGCTCTCCGCGCTTATGTAGACATGACGCAGTGTTTCAGGACCTCAGACCAGCTCTTTGTCTGTTATGGTGGAGAGCGGAAGGGAAGTGCTCTCTCAAAGCAGAGGTTGTCCCACTGGATAGTGGACACCATTGTTTTGGCTTACCAGCAGCAAGGTCGACCATGTCCCCTTGGTGTGAGGGCACACTCCACCCGGAGTGTGGCCTCCTCTTGGGCTCTAGCGCATGGCGCCTCGCTAACAGACATCTGCAGAGCTACAGGCTGGGCGACACCAACTGGCTGTGGAGCCAGTGTCCGACTATGTACTCACCCCCCCGAGGGGCCGGTAATGGACCAGGCTCTGGTGTCTTCGCTTGCTCGCCACCCCACTCCACGGACTGGATACATGCGATATTCTCCTCAGGTGAGCTCCCCGAGAGCCCTGAGCTCCTCCAGCACTGTCGACGCCGACATCAGTTCAGTCTGCCCTTTCGAGCCCAGACCCTCATGTCCGGCCAGGTGCCCCGTGTGCATGGTTCCCTCCGGCGACCCCCACACGAGTATTTACACCGTAAGCCTCCTCAGTGAGCAGGTGTCTTTCCCTTGGCAAGCCCTGCCACCCCTAGGGTTAAAAATCCACCTTCGGCTGGTACCCTAGAGTTTCCCATATGCAGCCCACTGCGGGTCATATGTGTACTCTCTAAGTCCTCCCCACGGGTAGGCATCATTAGCATTCCCTCACTGGGATATGCTTCCCAGTGTACCTTGGTAATCCTGTGTTAAGTGGGAGTCCTACGGCCTTAAGGGGTGGGATCTCACACTTACGCAGGGCACTGGACGACAGCTGAGTGGCGCGGTTATATTGGAACCCCCATTCGTCAGTCACTGACGTACGTCGGAGTGACTGAACGAAAGGGAACGTCTCGGTTACGTATGTAACCCTCGTTCCCTGAGGAGGGAACGGAGACGTACGTTCCTCAGCCACGTCAGCTGTGCTGCTGGAACGCGGAGTTCAGATCTTGGCTCCGCAGCAGATACATAATGCGATGTTGCCAGCGTACTTCCTTATATACCCACGCGGTGGGGCGGAGTTACGCATGCAAATTCCGCATGCCCATGGCATTGGCACGCCATTGGGCGCTGTTAAACACCTCGAAGGCAATTGGCTTCTAGGCGAAACCCCCATACGTCAGTCACTGACGTACGTCTCCGTTCCCTCCTCAGGGAACGAGGGTTACATACGTAACCGAGACGTTTTTATAACCTCATTATCTGAGATACTCCAGGAATATACTTCAATTCTTTTATCATATCACAGGACCATTTAAAACAAACTAGTCAAGGCAAAAAAAAGTTTAAAAGATTACAACCATGAGAAATTTTAGAGGAATGGTGAACAGTAACAGGATCTAAACTGTACACTTTCTCCTACTTATTCATAAAAAATGTATCGTATTTTTAAATCTTAATGCTGTTAAAGCTTGTGGTCATGTTACGCACCTTATATCTACCCTTAAATGATACATCAGGAGTCGTATCTGTTATTGTCTCCCAGATGCCGCCCAGTTAAGCTGTAAAGATTTATGAGGGCTTAACCCAATACAGAATTTGTAATCATTCATCACCTGATCCCTTTTACATGAATTATTCAAATTTGCGCGCCGTATCAAGAGGCTCTGATTGTGACAACCGTGCCCTCAGATTCCTCATTTATAATAAGTCCAGTAGGACTACTGAGTATCGCATTGAAATTCCTTCCCCACCTCGTGTGCGATGGCCGCCGCCACATTACGTCCACTGTGAGACTGAGAAGTGGCAATCGGCACAATTACCTTGTCTCTTATGCATCTGCCTCTAACGTTCTCTCTCGGTTTTACTTTGTTTGTTTTACTGACTATCCGGTAAGCTTAGATTGGATTGTTTATTTAAGCATCAGATGCAGAGCTGAAGATTGAAATTCAATCTTCTCTTTGTGTCTCTTCAAATAATGCTTGGGCTCCAACAGCTTTTGCCATTTATCTGGGTCTTTATTGTTATAGAGATCAAAGCAAGGAATAATCTCTCCGATTTCATCTTTCACAAAACATAGTGATGTACAGCGTGCACAACATGATTTGTAACCAGTACTGTAACAGTCAATTTTACACTGTTTTGCATGGTGCATCTGGCATGTATTTTTTTTTTTAATGCTTTCACACATTTGGAAAGCACCACCTCAAGCATGGCTTTTGGAGGCGCTTGAGCTACTCACATTAAATGAAAAAAGCAGAGACTGTGCAGTAACACAAATGTGTTGATATGGCCTTGATGGGCAATTATGCCACCTACTTCAATATTAAGCTGTTGAAAAGAGATAAGTTGGACTTTTTCACCTTCTCAAACACTGCTAAAAGAGGGTAGTCACAACAGGACTTTACTGATAACCAGTTTTATTTATCCCTGCTTATAATGTGACAAAATATCATTATTATTATCAGTGTTTGCCACCTTTAATAAAGTAAAACAAACATTTGTCAATATTGACTAATATTGGCATATTGACAAAGTTTTCAGTCTTGCATACCCTTCCGAAACAGAAGTATACTTCAAGTTAATTTTATTAAGTAAAATTAAGTAATGTTCAAATGTATTTTTAAAAGTATACTAATAAAAGAATACTAGAATACTACTAGCGCAGCACTTCCGGAAAGGAAGGTCAATAGAGTGCCGAAGTTATGACGTCACTTTGTAGGCCAAAACGCAGAAGTGAGTTAGCATTTTAGCCCTTACGGTTCCCTCGCCCTAAAGTCTATGGGTTTTTTTAATGGGTTTTTGCTAAATCGCCTGAAATAAGCTCTGTGGTTAACAAAGCCTCTAAATATTTTCACGTTTTGATCTATGACATAAAACACATTAGTTAAAACCTGCTTGTGATTTTTTAAAACTTTATTGTGTCTTAAAAACGGTGGTTGCTAACAAGTTGCTAAAAGGGACTACATCCTTTGGCGGGGACTTTAGACGTCATCATGACAAACAGGCAATCTCTCACTAGCCTGCGTTTCAGCCTTATGAAGAACTTATGTGGCGTGAATAAATCGCGCTATTCGCGCAAAGTTGGACGCTTGAACATTTGGAGTTTACTCTCTTCACATGTTCGTCTCGTTGAGGAATGGCTGACATGGGCTGTGTTTACACGTCTTTTTGTGTTAAAATCTACTGTTAATGTGTGACAACTTAGTTTTAAGACTTTTTCAGTCGATAATGTAGTTGTTTAAAGCTCAAATCTGTGGTTTATTTAAACATTTTATCTGGTGTTTTCGGAGTTGTGAGCTCCAGTGGGTCAGCAGCGCTCCGCGCTTGTTTACCCGGCGAGAGCAGACTTTCCACCGCTAGTTCTTCTGCCTTCTGCCGCTGGCTCTGATGTCTCTGTGGCGTCTCCATCTATAATTCGTCTTCTGGAGATTTAACGGCCCATATTTGCTCTCATGGATCTATAATTTGTTCCCTGGCAAATCGTTTAGGCTGAGTGCAAAGTGAAGTTTCATTACTTGTTTATTTTTAGGCTATAACTGTACGTTACCGTTGTAAGTTAGCCGACTAGCACTGACTTTGAATGTTTGACTGAATTGTTTGCTTTATTTAATGTATAGCTTATTATATCTTTTACTTGTACTTTTGTATTATTGATCATACATAAACTTGCATTTAACAAAAAGAGACTGGGTTGTGTTTCATGTCATTTAATGTTATCACAGTGATAATCATATTGTCTGAAAAAACATTAACAAAAGATAAATCTCAGAGAGGCACGCATAAACAAAATTAGTTTCTAACATTTTTGGAAAAAACGAATGGGCAATATTTCTCATGAAAAAGTGGATAAGTGTTCATACACAGCGCAGATCATAATGAGCGAGCGTGCTTTTAAATAAAGTTTAAGGAAGCTTGATGATGACGTTGATCCACGACCATGGTGTGCTGTAGTCCGTTTATAGCCTACCGTTAGCATTTTATATCTGACGGCTTTATTTAGGCTTCAAAATGTATACATTTTGGATTAATTTTTAAAGATTATCTTGATAGACAAAACGTGTAAGGGTCATAACTCTTTGTTGAACACAGATCTTATTTTTTGCGATTTTCCAAAAGTCTATGGGGAAAATCCATGGCTTTTCGATCGAGGGAACCCATGCGCCGCTAACTTCCGGGTTGGCCTACAAAGTGACGTCATAACTTCGGCACTCTATGTACACGATCTAGTGTAGAGACCTCACACACAAGTGCTGCGATTTCAGGGCTGTTGGACATCCTGTTGTATTTGAGGTAAAAAATTATACAAATACTGTTCGGTTAATCGCACAAACCGATCGTTTCGTGTCTTAAGACATCAATGTGTCATCACAAGCCGCATGGATTAATTTGAAGTTGTCTGTGCATGTTTTTTCACCCTAATAGAATTAGACCCCATTGACATGCATTCTATGACTGACACACAGCAACGGTTGAAGCTAAAAATCTCAATTTGTGTTCTACTGAAGAAACAAAGACACCTACACCTTGGATGGCCTGGGGGTAAGCAGATAAATGTCAAATTTTCATTTTTGGGTGAACTATCCCTTTGAGACCTCAAATATCTAACTGAAAAATGCAAACGTCATGACACTACTGAGATGACTGACTTTAATCAGAGTCATTGAGAAATTTGCTCAAAAAAGAGAGCAAAATTTATGTTCAAGTAGTCAACATGCTTTTTGGGAAATGATTGTGTAAAAAGATAAAAGTGAAGACACTGTTTTCTCTTTAATGCTTGAATTTAGTCAACATGCATCTTGGTACTGCTTTGTATTATTTGAAAAAATTTGCATTCAAAATGTCTTTACTGTTATCTTTGATCAAGTTTAATATTAATTCTAATTCTAATAAAATTTAATTATAAATTATTTTTTTTTCGAAATCGTACGGACCCCAAACTCTTACATCAAACAGTATCCTACAGTATATGTACATGTCCAACCATGGATCCTTTAGGTTTTACATGCTGTTTAAGATCAGATTTATCTCAAATAGATTATACCACAATAATAAGTTGGCATTAAAACTGAAAACTATTTTAATATTTCTCCACAAATGTGTGAAGAGAAACATAGTTGATGCTGTCAAGAGCGTCACTTGTGGATGATAGATGAGCAGGTTTACATTTTCCAGTCCCCCATTGGTGAAGCTGGCACAAGATGTGTCATTTTCTGCTCACAGAGAAGTTCAAAAATCCTCTGTGGAGAAGAGAGCTCTGAGTGTTGACTGGCATCATCCATATTAGGTGTGGCCTGCTTTGCATTTATTACATAAAGAATTAATTAGAAATGTTACATTTAACATCCCCACGTTTTTCTCTTGCACGTTCATCAGAGTACATTCTCTCGATTGGCTGCACAGTTTAGTCATCTGCAGGCGACTAGGAGAGTGAACGCATTATTCTCCATCTCCTAAGCACATTTGGGAACACGCCACTATTTTTGAAAATAGGCTCATTTTCCAACTCCCCTAGAGTTAAACAGTTGAGTTTTACCATTTTCGAATCCATTCAGCCGATCTCCGGGTCTGGCGGTAGCACTTTTAGCATAGCTTAGCATAGATAATTGAATCTGATTAGACTGTTAGCATTTCTCGCTCAAAAATGACTAAAGAGTTTCGAGACTCTACTGTGTACATTGTGTACTAAGTTGGGATTTTCTAGGCCGATATGGCTAGGAACTTTACTCTCATTGCTGCGTAATAATCAATGAACTTTGCTGCCGTACGATGGGTGCAGCTGCGCAATGATATTACGCAGCGTCTGAAAATAGTCTCCAGCACGCTCTCTGTGCAAGCAGGTTGTCACGTTGGTTATGTTGACAGAAGTTAGCCTATTTTCAGGCACTGCGTAATATCATTCTGCCGCTGCACTCATGGGACTGCAGAAAAGTTCATTGATTATTACGCAGGAATGAGAATCTAGGTCCTAGCCATATCGGCCTAGAAAATCGCAACTTTTCATTTTCCATCGGTCTTAGTACACAATATAACTACAGAAGAGTTCAGTTTTAAATAGGAAAAATATTGAAACTCTTTGGACATTTTTTGAGCGAGATGCTAACGGTCTAATCAGATTCAATGATCTATGCTAAGCTATGCTAAAAGTGCTACCGCCAGTCCCTAGGGGAGTTGGAAAATGAGCCTATTTTCAAAAATAGTGGAGTGTTCCTTTAAGACCGCCTCAGGCATAATAGTGAAAATGGCAGGCAAGTAACGCTCTCTTGCTGCTCAGATCACAAATGTGAGTCTGAGACGATGTGTGTTTCACACGGTGTAAAATGTGATGACTCTTGCTCGCTCAGGTGCCAGTCTAGATTGTGGGGCTTCAGGGCAGATTTTTTTCCCAATGCTTGTCGACTACTTTTGACTCACACAGAACAATTATTTCTCTCCACAGTTATAATTTTTTCAATACGTGAGAGAGTAAATACAGACTGTTCTGAGCACTGTATTGATCGGTCAGCATCTCTCCAACAGTGCCATAAAGATTTGGAGATCTCTCACACTGCTTAGTGTGCGTTTACTGTATCTAGTTTATGTGTTTATATTTTTGTAGGCCTATGTGTCCGTGCACTTGTTTATTATGGTATTGTGTTCAATTGTCTTATCTTCAGCGCCTAAGTCTGACATTTTTATGTATAATTGCCAAAGTAATGGACAAACACATTTGTCTCACCAAAAATTCTCAGTGTTGGTTGAACCAGTGTTTTCCATGTGATGTCTTTCACACCAAAAATCGCATAGTTCACCTTTAAGAACAGTGTTTTCAAAGTCACAATAAATGATTGATGTATTACATGTGAATATAATACACAGCACCAAGCGTAGTCATAGACATAGCATATAAAATGTTATTGTCTCAGTATTTCTTATATATCGTTATGTGCTATAATATTCCTGTACTGTAGGTCTATAAAGAAAGACCTTTTCAAATAATAACTAGGACATTTTATTTCAACAGTAAAAATGTAACGTGAGCTTGTAAATATGTGAAATGTATTGCACATGACCACATGTACGCCTGTGGTATTCAGAGCTCATATCAAGGCCCATGAACCATGTGAGAGTGTTTTGGACCAGTTTTACATTCATTGATCTTGTACGTCCATTTTAATACCTTGCAAATGTAAACATTTTTACATATTTTCTGCTGATTTGTCACTAAAGAAACAAAGTGTTTAGTTGCCTAACAGATGAGGTTTTATCAAAATTGCAAAAATAAGACTTGATAGTCTTGAATACATCAGTAAGAATGTGTTATATCTACAAAAATCAGTAATTTTTTGCACAATAGATGTAAAATTTCTGGCTTGTTGCACATTTTCTTTTTTGTAAAAAATTCCTTGCACAAAACTGTTATATGTATGGAAGATTGTTTCAGCTACAGAATAAAAAATAAGATATTTGCGACTTGTTTTCTCACAATTGCGAGAAAAAAAGTCAGAATTGAGTGATATAAACTTGCAATTGCGAGTATAAACAAATAATTGCACAAATAAATTCAGAATTGCAAGATATAAAGTCAGAATTGTGTAATATAAACTAAACTAAAGAGATATGTAAACTGTACTTAACTAAGTTAAGTAACATTAACAAAGAAAATAAGTAATTTTAACTTGGCCAGTAAAAGGTTGGGTAATTTCTACTTAGTTGAAGTGTCCTTTGAAATACTTTTTAAGTGTTTAGTAGCCTAACACAGATGAAGTTGTATCAACATTGCAAAAAAAAAAAAGACTTTTTAGTAATACATTAGTAAGAATGTTAAATCTACAAACATATCGGAATGTTTTTTTTTTTTACGTCATATTACGTGTATAATTTCTGGCTTGTTGCACATTTTCTTTTTGTAAAAAGTTGTTACACATTTTCTTTTTGTAAAAAGTACATATGACTTAGTAACATATTACTAACATATTACATATGTATGATGCAGTAAACTTGCTTTGTATCTCACCTGTACAGCACTGCACATTGCGAAGCACTCGAGTCAAGATAAAAGTAACTTTATTTCTTACTTTTTCTAACTTTATTTCTTAAGGTTTAGGGTAGGGTTAGTGTAGTTGGTACATCATTTTCAAAAGCAGCATAATATCCTTTTACAGAAATGTCGCCACAGACATATTTTTCCAATGAGCCTGGGTTGAAAAAATCTTTTTTGTTGAGCCCTGCGGTATGCATCTATTTTGTCATATCGAACAATTGATGTTAGATTAAATGTTCAGTATATACTCACCTGCCACTTCATTACATATTACCGGTTTGTCGACCATATTTTGCCTTCAGAACTGCCTTAATTCTTCATGGCATAGATTGGACAAGGTGCTGGAAACATTCATCAGAGAATTTGGTCTATATTGTCATGATAGCATCATACAGTTGCTGCAGATTTGTCGGCTGCACATCCATGATGTGAATCTCCCGTTCCACCACATCTTAAAGCTGCTACTGGATTGAGATCTGGTGACCGTGGAGGCCTTTGAGTTTAGTGAATTCACTGTCATGTTCAAGAAACCAGTTTGAGATGATTTGAGCTTTGTGACGGTGCGTTATCCTGCTGAAAGTAGCCTTTAGAAGATGGTACACTGTGGTCATAAAGGGATGGACATGGTCAGCAACAATACTCAGGTAGGCTGTGGTGTTTAAACGATGCTCAGTTGGTATTAAGAGGATCAAAGTGTGCCAAGAAAATATCCTCACACCATTACACTAACAGCAGCCTTAACCGCTAATACAAGGCAGGATCCATGCTTTCGTGTTTGCGCCAAATTCTGACCTGACCGTCTGAATGTCGCAGCAGAAATTGACTCATCAGACCAGGCAATGTTTTTCCAATCTTCTATTGTCCCGTTTTTGTGAGCCTGTGAGTTGTAGCCTCAGTTTGCTGTTCTCAGCTGATAGGAGTGTCATTGGTGTGTCTTCTGCTGCTGTATCTCATCTGCTTCAAGGTTTGACGTGTTGTGTGTTCAGAGATGCTCTTCTGCAAACCTTGTTTGGAATGAGTGCTTATTTGAGTTATTGTTGCCTTTCTATCAGCTGAACCAGTCTGTTGGCTTATTTTTAAGTTTGAAAACAAACACACCTCAAAACACAGCTATACCGCATAACGTTAGTTCAAAAAATAATAATAATGAAGCATTTCTGAACATTGACTCTCAGGGCCCTATCTTGCACCCAGCGCAATTGACTTTGTACACCGACGCATGTGTCATTCCTAATTTGCACCCGCGCAAAGCGCGCTTTTCCCTCCACAGAAGCACGTCGCTAAACTAGTGAATGAACTTGCGCTACCTGGGCGGTTCAGCGCAAAAAAGGAGGCGTGTTCCGGCGCAAACAATCCCTGGTGCTATTTTGCTGTTCCATTAAACAATTGCGCCACTGACCAGAAAAAACCCAGTCTAAAGTCAGAGGCGCGTTGCGCGTTGTTCATTATGCTATTTTAAGGGCGCATGCTTGACCATAATGTATAGCGTGCACAACGCGCATACACTTTGCTCATGTAATCTACACAGATGCAACAGTTATTTTTGCAAATCATAAATTGTTACACTAAAAAATATTAACACATGAGATGAAGGAAATCATTGTGGTGTGCCACGAAGATGTGAAAAAATAGACATAAATCTAGCTTACAAATTATTCAGGCTAATTGTAGTCTAATAATTAAGGAGACCTGTTTGCCCAATAGTGGCAACTTCTGGCAAGACATATATAAGGACATCTAACAAATTGGTTTGTCCGTCAAGAACCAGGAAAAAAAATCGGTGAGGGTGGACGCAGCGATGTCCTCTGCTGGCGTCAGGTCCTGAGTAGAGGCAGATCCACCTCCCGTTACACGGCGTGCCTGATTGATGCTGGCAAGCTTGGACTTTCCCTGTCTTCTGATGTCATTGTAGCGCTTGCGGCACTGGTGCGACGTCCTGGGGATGCCAGCTGATGAAACAATTGTGGCTATTTCCTCCCACGCCTGTTTAACCGACGCTATTTTGGGTGGGTTTCTCCCATCCCCATACAACACAACTTCTCTGTCTTTCACTGCTCTTACAAGAACATCAGTCTCCTCGGCTGTGAACCGCTCCTGGCGTGCGCCTGGTAAATACGCCATAATAATAGCAATCCATAATGGAACTTGCGCACCTGCTTTTACAGGGAATGTTGGAGGACGCTCTGATTGGTTTATTCACGTTACGGCCAAACCACACCTATGAATAATGAAGCTACTTCAGACCAACCCATTTTAGATTTGCGCCGGGCGCAAGAGCCATTTATCCCGCCGGGAAAATAGCAACAGCGCCGAGACCCGCCCACAAAGTTACTTGCGCTTCGCGCTTTGACACTTGCGTTTCAGATCGTTAAAATAGGGCCCTCAGTCTTTATTCACTTTTTTTCTCATGGTTTCTCAATAGAACTCAAAGTATAGAATATAATAGCGTAGTTCTAATAGTGGCTCATTGTAACGCAGTGGGACAACACACCCCACCTTCACACCCCACCATTTTTTGCAGTGTTGTCAAATTTTTTGATCATTTAAAATATAATAGGCCTTTGTTGACTACATTCTAAATAAACTACAAAAAAATACATATTTCCTTTGCTCCTGTTGCTCCCTCTCAGTCACATACCTGAAGCTCATTCATTATGCAGGTCATTATGTAGGTCTTCATTAGGAAAGCTTTACATAAAGCACAGTATTTATATAGTAGGCCTATGCTGTATAGTAACTAATGGAAAGATAACCCAATTCATTTTACAGCTGAATACCTAATTGATTTTTTTCTTTTCTTTCAAATGTAGTGCAGGTTAAACTAATGAAAATGAAGTCCTTGAATGGTAAAGGTGAACATAATTTTTTAGAGGTTGTTGGATCAGTAAGTTATTGAACAGTGACCGGTCTATGGGGGAACAAAATGTTTAAGTATGCAAAGACATCCGTGATATTTATTGCTATAGTGAATAATTATGCAGCGTCAGCATGTTTAAATGCTGAGAATTCACCCGAGAATTAATGACGATGACAGAATTTCGATAGGGTCTGGGTTGAATTAACTTTCAGACTATATTTCAATCCTCGGTTATCATAAAAACTGACAAATCATCAGTGACACATTGGAGTGGAGTCCATAGATACAGACACCGTGTGAGTTTTCTTTCACTGCAACTAGCGTACACTCCGGTTGAGCTGCATAACATTTGATCATGATTTTCATTTCAGATATCTCTCAAACATGGAAGTCTATTGGGGAACAGCAAGCGTGATGCATTTGCACTGAGACAGTCAGGCAGAGGAAGCCGGCGCTCTCTGTCATCATAACGCAGGCCTGAATTCGCCAATATTTTATTGTTGTGGGTGACAAGGATGTCATATGAGACATCTGACGTAATCAGTCACAAAGCGTGCACACAGACGCTCCGGCATGAAGCTTTCTGACAGCGCTCTGCCTCCTGTTGGTTATGCGGTCTGACAACAACCAAACCGGAGACTGATTACAGAAGCTGTTCTATATATATTAATTTCCGATTTTTGTACAAACCACTGAATCGCTATACACTGAAAATATCAAACCATTTGTATTGTAGAGATTTTTGCAAGGCCTGGTATGCTGCAAGCAACAATATATTCTCATCTGATATAATCATTCAAATATGATGATTTAGAGCCTCTGATGTTTCCCTTTCAAGTATGATTTGAATCCCATTTTATAAACATTGTGAGAATATGCAGTTACATTACTGAAATTAATGCATAGTTACACACATTAAAACTGTTAATATATGTGAATGTTGCTGCTTTTCACTGGCACATTAAAGGTTCAGTCAAGGTTATTCAACCTGGCTGGGCACTGGCTTCCATTATATTTGTGTTTTGCATTCATTATATGCACTAGAGTTATAACTGGCCTTGAATATAATTCTTCGTCCAAATGACCAGTGGTCCATACATCTCATTTAAAATTCAGGCGGCCACTTTGCACACAGTGCAGTGATCCATTTGTTTCATCAAATTGAAAAGCCAGATAGATTGCACATTAGCTCACTTAGGTCTAGTTCGCCAGCACAAAATGCTCCTGTTAAATATTTAACACTGTTTGTAATGTCATCTTTGAGGTGAATTGGCATCACACACACCATTGTCTTCCTGGCTCTTTTGAAACAAACTAAGCCTGGTGAAGTCCTGTATTACGTTTGTCTGTGGAAACAGAGTATATACAGAAGATACTGTATAATGACAAGGTTAGAATTGAACAAAGCTATATTACAGTAAAATATACATCAGGGTGTTTATTTAATATTACATTAATACAATATTGGACAATTGACTATAAGAAATGCCCTAGGAATGAAATGCATGTGAAATAGTGAATAAATAAAGGTAATCAAACCTATTTGTTTTCCAAGCCAAACTATATATGGTTAGTTTTATTGTATTATTGTATTTATGTCCAGACTGTTAAATTGCATATGCAACTGTTTATGTAGTATAGAAGTGTTTATATATCCATTATATATAGCCTAAAATTACAGGGCTCTCGCTGAGAGCCAAATACGAATAAAAGTCGGCGTTGGCGATTATATAAAACAGTCACTTGCCAGTCGATAATATTTTTATGAATCCTAACAAATGTGAATGATGCTCAGGACAGTTCATGGGCCAGCGCTGCATCGTCACCAAGCGGCAACATATATCCACACTATATCCATATTTTTAAACAGTCTATGGTCGTCACAAAAGTTTAAGCCCTTCTAATTTAAATATTCAAGCGAAAGAGACCTCATTTCTTTACTTGTGCCCTGTGTGGAAGGTTTTGTGTGCGGAAACATCTGAAGCGGGCACCCAGAAAGCGTGTCTCAGACAGCGTGCGAATACTAAACTCCGCTATCTTTCACGTCTTCTTGTACTTGAGTGGACAAATTCACACAAAATGATGTTAAAAAATAGCGAGTATCCAAGGTAACATACTCGGTTATGTCTTAAGTGAGCAAACAGTTGAGAAAGTAAACGCATGTGTACAGTATCAGTTTATTGGATCCGTGCAGCTCTTAAAGTGACAGCAGCCTAATATTCCTGCTGCTGTCAGTGTTTTGTAATGTTACAGTTTTTGCCTATTGCTTACACACTTTTTGCAGAATTTGGCTCATTATGTCAAAACTCTACACACAAGCCCAAATTAAATACTGCAATCAAAACTTAAAGAGATAGTTCACCCAAAAATGAAAATTCTGTCATCCTTTATCTGCTTACCTATTTGCTTGGTTACAAACATTCTTCAAAATATCTTCTTTTATGTTCAGCAGAACAAAGAAACTCATACAGGTTTGGAACAACTTGAGGGTGAGTAAATGATGACAGATTTTAAATTTTTCTGGGTGAACTATCCCTTTAACACTCCTTTCTAAAAATTAAATTCTTGCAATAAAACCATACACACAAGCACCGTTTGAATTACTCTTTCATATCACCAGCAACACACTGATGGGCTTTATATAAAACACTGCAGTCTCCGTGTTTCTATTTTTATTGTCATTTTCTCAGACTCAATCTCCTGTAAAACTCAAAAGTAGAATTGCTGCAGTAATCAAACAAGAGTTTTTTACAAAAAACAAAACATTCTTACAGAAATAAAGAAAAATAGAATCACAAATCATCAAATTTAGCAACAAAACAAAAGTAAAAAAAACAAAACAATTACAGGATAAATTGCTATTGGGGGAAAAATAGCAATTGGTGTGTGTGTGTGTGTGTGTGTTGGTGGCGGGCTGGGACTTATGGATCCCGCCTTCTTTTCGGATCTGGCCACAAGACCTCGTCAACATCACAGGCGATGTCCTCACAGGCTAGGCATCGGGGAAAATTTCACCTTGTGTTCCGAATCCACCCTGGATTGATCCCACCTCAATGTCTCCGCATGCCTCTTCCGTTGCTTGCAGAAGAGTCATGCGGGCGTTTGGCTGCCGATCATATACTTTCCACCGCCATGCTGAAACAAATTCCTTGATTACATTTAGAAAGGGGCAGGTATAAAAGTGTGAAATGGTTATGGTTGTTGAACCAGTCTTGGACCAGAGTAGCCTTGATGTCATCTGATACACGTCTCCACACTGGTCCTTATCTTTGTCCTCGTCATCTTCCACGTCCGACTCCTCTCTCTATACGTCCTCCTCTTATTCTGACTCTCATTGCCTCCATGCTTGCAAAGTTCTCAAAATGGCTTACCTGAGGCCTATTTGTAGCGCTAATGCTCAGACCGAATGGTGTTCTGTTTTCTGATGTGTATGTAAGTGCCTATTGCAAGATGAGTTTTGCAATTTGATAATAGTTTTCCCAATAATGTTTTCCCAATAATAACAGGTGATTTCGTTTTTGAGCAAAGTAATGTAAGAAAACGTGTGTAGTGTTTCGCAATAAGTGTGTTACAGAATTGCAAACAAAGTGCAAAGTTGACAATGTGTTTAAAACCCCCTTGAGTCGGCGGTCGTTTTTTTCTTATCAGCGCCAAAGAGACTCAAATAACTCTGTCGGTTTTTATCATTCAGGAAAGTGTTATACATCATTATAATCTGTTAAGTTTCTATTTGTTTTGTGTACAGATACAATAAAAACAAAATGTTTTGCTTTTTGCAAAATAAAGAAAACAAACATGATGCGCGATCTGCAGCCTCTCTCTCAAAGACGTTCATTCAGATAGTCTTCAGAAAAGGACCTCTAGCTTAGTGTATACTTGTCTCACAAACATGAGACATATGTCCAAAGAAACGTTGAAATATCAGGTTTTAAACAATGTAAACCGAATCGAAAACAAATATTCTGTGTTTATGTAATCTGTTTGAAAAGAGATCGATGTCAGTCACCCGTATGCTACAAGAAGTTTAGGTATTGAGGCTTTGGTCTTTGGAAGTTTTTGGTTTTAGTGTGTAAGCAATGGGCAAAAACTGTAATCAAACAACAAAGAGCTAAGGAAAACCACTCACTGCTCTTGACTGAATAAACCCGAAAACTAACATAGAGCACATTGACTTCCATTATATGGATATAAAAACATTACTCAAAATTTTGATGTTCCACAGAAGAAAGAAAGTCATACAGGTTTGGAATGACATGAGGGTGTGTAAATGATGACAACATTTTCATTTTTGGGTGTCTTTACAGTGATGACTGATGCTGTCTCTGATCTTCCAGTATGCTGTCCGAGTCTCATTTGTAATAGATATATGAATCAATAAAACAAAGACAGGTCTATCAGGCTGTAAACAAGGTCCAACCAACAAAAAGAATATTGAACAAAGGAACAAAAGAACAGTGAAAAATCAAACAGTTTGTCAAAATACATATCGCTGCACATAAATATGAATGATTATTTACACTTAACTGAGTGATGCAATCTAGTATACGTAATAAAATCAATAGTGTCGAACGCGGTAAATGGCATCACATTTCATTACATAGAATAGATTTTGACTGAATTAATTGCAGAAAACAATGTTGAGGTTCACTGAGGTTCTGCTGCGTTGAGAGATGCCCTTTATTGTTCATGCCTGAAACCTGTGACGGAGAAACTTTAAATGTCAATATGATACAGAGAGGGGAGTTATTCCCTGTCCTTCTTCCTGAATGTACTTATACATATTAGCCTGCTGGAATTTCACATTTCGGACTACGGTAGTTTTAAGAACTACCGACCTTGCACTACTGGACCATGTGATAGTTCAGCCAAAAATGAAAATACTGTTATCTGTCAGTCACCTTCATGTCATTCTAAACCTGTATGACTTTGGTTTTCTCTGGGACACAAAATAATATATTTTGGAGAATGCTCTGACAGCTGTAGTTCATACAACAAAAGTCAGTGGGACCGAAAACAACATTGGACCCCATTGACATTATATGGACAAAAGCGGCTAAAACTGTGTGTGTGTGTGTGTGTGTGTGTGTGTGTGTGTGTGTGTGTGTGTGTGTGTGTGTGTGTGTGTGTGTGTGTGTGTGTGTGTGTGTGTGTGTGTGTGTGTGTGTGTGTGTGTGTGTGTGTGTGTGTGTGTGTGTGTGTGTGTGTGTGTGTGTGTGTGTGTGTGTGTGTGTGTGTGTGTGTGTGTGTGTGTGTGTGTGTGTGTGTGTGTGTGTGTGTGTGTGTGTGTGTGTGTGTGTCTGACTGTCTCTGTGTCTGACTGTCTCTGTGTGTGTCTGACTGACTGTGTGTCTGACTGTCTCTGTGTCTGACTGTCTCTGTGTGTGTCTGACTGACTGTGTGTGTGTGTGTGTCTGACTGAGTGTGTGTGTGTGTGTGTGTGTGTGTGTGTGTGTGTGTGTGTGTGTGTGTGTGTGTGTGTGTGTGTGTGTGTGTGTGTGTGTGTGTGTGTGTGTGTGTGTGTGTGTGTGTGTGTGTGTGTGTGTGTGTGTGTGTGTGTGTGTGTGTGTGTGTGTGTGTGTGTGTGTGACTGTCTCTGTGTCTGACTGTCTCTGTGTCTGACTGTCTCTGTGTGTGTCTGACTGACTGTGTGTGTGTGTGTGTCTGACTGACTGTGTGTGTGTGTGTGTGTGTGTGCGTGCGTGCGTGCGTGCGTACGTGCGTGTGTGTGTAAGTCGGGTAAGTTACTCTAAAAAATAAAATAATAATAACATTACATCTTCAGTATAATTAGATAATAATGTACTAATTACTCTCTCTAAAAAGTATTGCATTACTTATTACTAATTACATTCTAAATCCTATATCAACCTCGTCCAGTTAGGATAGAGATGACAACTGCTCTTTTAATTCTTTCAAATAAATATAAAATGGCATAAAATATTCTTGAACAGACCAAAGTATTTAAAGGGAGAAGGTTACATTAAAAACATACATTTTAACTAATCTTTAATTAGATGTTGATGTTAAATCCACTGTTGTTTTAAACTGTCTATAGTCTATACAGTATTTAATGCAATTACCAGGGCCGTTTGAAGAAATTTGGGGGCCCTAAGCAAAATGGACATGGAGACAGTGCAAATACTGTTGTTGCATATACTGTCCATAAAAAAACATTTGCAAAAAACACCACTGTATCATTAAAAAAAAATTGTAAACCTTTAACCATTTTTAAAACATCTATAAACATTACATAGATAGACGGATCAGATATTCCTAACACTTTGGGAATACTTAAGGGTTACTACTAGTTGGTTTGTAAACTGTCTATAAACATTATCTAGATGGTTATTATAAAGTTGCAACAGATGACTATAATACCTTGATAAATAGTTAATAAACAGTACCAGTAAAACATGTGGGTTGTCCTGATACTGTACTTCAAAATGTAACAGTGTAAAAATTGCCACAGAATAAAGTAATTGTTCAAGATCCATTGGTAACTTATAAAAATAATGTCATATTTGCAAACTGTCACTACCGTATATCCCGACACTAGCACACTAAGATATGAAAAAAATAATGTTCCTCTGCCTCTTTCTGGTTAAATAATGTTTATAATAATTGTTAATATAGCATGCTATATTAACTATTCCAGGTTATTTATGCATAGCATAAATAATAGTTAGTATAGCATGCTATGCCACTTTCATCAAAACCTATTACAAAGCTATAGCAATCTCATGTAATTTCGTCTGTTCGAAAAAAAAGTTGCACTAACTGTTCGTTACAAGCAGCATTTGCCGTCAGGCAGGTAACGATAGCTAACATAAACATATTTTTGCTAGCCTACCTGCTGCAAACTTACACCATTTTTGTACGAGACAAGTAGAGCTATTTTATCCAGTGTAATTTATCACATACCACTATCTTGTTTTTTTCTTATCCTCCTCTTCCTTTCTCTATTTTCTTTTCTGGCTTCCTGAAGCATAAAATTCCGCTTCAAATCCGAGGAAGTTTTTTTATTTTGCCGGCAGCAGAGATCGCGTGGTTGGCTGGCTGCTGTCAGCGACTACTGAGAGGGGGCCCCTTAAGGGGGATCCCGATAACAGTGTCATTGCACTTTACTGCATTGACTATCAATGGGGCGCTCACACAGTTTGTCGTTTCATTTTATTCTTAACCTGTCGTTGTCTTGGGGCCCCAGGCCAGCTCGGGGCCCCAAGCAATTGCTTGGTTTGCCTGCCTTGTCGCGACGGGCCTGGCAATTACATCAGAAGTAACAGGCTTGTTTGAGCTGAGCGAAATCAGCGCAGAACCGATCACCGGTGATCAGCGCGAGATGCATTCCGGTTAGAAAAGTGTCCGAGGGCGGTCCGCCTTGCTCTGATGTCATGCTGACGTATGTCAAAAAACTCTCGCGAGCGAAAGGCGGATGTGTCGGATTCTGCAGTCGAGCGCATTTGCTCTCCACCGACGGTGCGGAGCAAAAGCATGATGGGAAACGACTTGCTGACGACACAGCTTAATGCTTATTGGTTTAAACAACCGTGATGTATGGTTCTTTTTTTTAAATGTTTGATTTTAAAACTCTGATATCATGTTTTTATGTGTGAATATTCCCAAACTCTCTAACAAAGGCGATCTCTCTCTGTGGGTTATGTGATTGTTGTCATATTTATAAAAATATATATATATATAAAACATGTATGTAGGCCTAATTAAAGTAAAAATGATTGATAAACACGTCTTTCGAATGGAAATAAATAACAAAAACTTTGGGTGTCTTGTTCATAATATTTATTTTCATATAAAAGTAACAGAACTTAAATTACATCCAGTTTATCAGCAACAAAGCGCACAAGTGTGAATCCCGCGATTTCCGCCTTTGATCTCGCAGATGTCGGATCCACTACGAGAAGAGAGAACTGTCCAGCTTGCCTGCACTTTTTTCACTCCTCCCCTCACTTGAGCCATCTAGTCTCGGCTGAATTTCAGGCGAGGCGAGGCGAGGCGCATCTCAAACAAGCCTAACATGTCATTAAACGACAGTAAAAGTAAGAGTAATCCCTTACTTCAGACGAAAAGTAATTAAATGACTTATACCTGGCACTGACATGCTTGCATATGTTCAATGAAAATATGCACACACAATACAAATAATTAAATATATTCCGCCCTACAACAAAGATCACATATTGAGATAGTAAATCTCAATACGTGAGGGGGAAAAAAGTGTTGTAAATCTCACATAGAAATGCATCGCTAGGCTAAATCTTGTTAGAAGTAAATGTCACCAACAAATTACATTGAGGATTGGGTTTGGACAGGAAATTGCCCCTCGTCAGCACTCCCCACTTAGCCTCTAATACAGTGTTCAGCAAAATAAGCAAAAGACCACCGATCTCTATTGGGTGCATCTTAAAAGGCTAGTGTCCTCAAGGAATGCTGTAGGCCTAATGAAAATGAAGGATGCTCTTCGTTTGTTAAACTCCCTGAAACTAAGTTAAAAGATAGAGAGATGAAAAAAGAGTTTGAGAGGGTTTCTTTAGGATTAATTCTTAATTCTCACTATGTTAGAGTACGTGTATTGGTGTCATTTGGTATAGTGCAAATCTTGGCCCCTCCCATAAGTGATGTCATGCTCATTTGTTTTGCTTTTGGGGTGAAATCGTCCCCGTTATCTTATTTTTGGAATGAGATGTGCTGTGAAGTTTCCTATACAAATTCAACGCACTGGTGTCCCAAATTCCAACATGGTTATGTAGGCATATGCAAATATGCTTCCTCCACCATGCATGTTATCACTGGGATCCTCTGAGCTTTACAATATTTCTGTTTTCTTTCAATTTCACCACTCATTTGGTTTCCACACTTGATGACTAAACAATGCTCTTGCTCGTGGCATGAAATAAGAAGCTATCATGCTGTGCTTAAGATAAGGTTATACTCCAACTGTCCTTTACATATTTAGCACCTCTCTTTCAAGAATATAATCTTAGCGTTTGGTGCATTTTTAACTTTTGCTGTTTTTATTACATGCATTTAGTCTCAACGTTTTGTGTTGTCACTACAAAGGTAAGGTGCAGTATGAATGTTTTACATATTGAACTTTGTTTTTTTCCTTTGTTAATATTTATTTATTTGTTTGTTTTATTTATTTTAAAGGAACTGTATGTAAGAAATGTATTTCAATTCATCATAAAATGGCCCTGATATGTCACTAGACATTAAGAAATCATGTTAATTTCAAATACTTATATCACTGACAACGGTTGTCCGGCCAAGATATTGTCATTTTAAAAGTGAAGTTGCAGCCCTCAACTGATGTTGATGTTGACATGTTGTGTTTTGGCCTGAAGCGCCACCCTCCACCTTTCTACCAATCATGAAGTCAGTACTGTTTCTGCATTCGGGTTGCCAGCTCTGCTCTAGTTACCAAAGCTGCAGCTACAAACTTTTTGGATAAACAATGTCTAACTTTACGAAACCTAAACGACCTCGTTATAAATCAGAAAAACGTTGTGACAGTGTCCGAAATAAAACAAGGATTTGTATAAGAGATGCCTTTGAAAGATGGAGACGGCTGAAAACGGAGAATAATTTGAAGACTGATGCCAACGTTACTAATTTTCTCCTGGACAGGTAAGGTGTTTAGCTAACTTGTACTTAATGTAAATAGACATTTCAAATATTCATGACAGTCTAACAAAGTTATGCATGTTCGTGCAAAGTAACGTTAGGTTAGCGCAGATGGAGGAGGTGGGTCATTGAATTGAAAAGGTAACGTTAAGGAATTGTTTGGCAAATAAAAACGGCGAGTCGTCATTGCTAACATTCATTATCAGAGCCCGTTTCTCTGTCATTATGCTGGGACGCTGAGGAAAACAACATTAGCACGCCTATTATGGCAATGTGAAAACGTATTTGAGACCATAGCCTAAGTTACCTCGGTAAAAATTATTCCTCATTCGTTCTTCGCATATATAGTGGACAAAACATGCTGCAAGTTGACCTGTATGACCATTGCTAATGTTGTTTAGCTTTGCTGTAATTTTACTATAGTATTTTTTCATGTGGAAATTAGGGATGTGACGGTGAGGAAATTTTCCCACCGGTTAATTGATGTGTGACAACACCGGTAATACCGGTATCACCGGCGGAGGCTTTTAAATCACTAATTCTATCTAACCGAAAGTAACATACACGACCGCTCTGAACTGAAAACGCGCCAGTGCGCGCACACCGTGAATGACAGCTCGTCTGTAAATGCGCGCTCTGTGAGGCCATGGGTGCGTCTCAATCAGTTCCCTAGTTCAGAATCAGTAGTCAGGGCACTGATCAAGCATTGATCAGTCTATGATTGAGATGCACGCCATGAATGAATAACAGTTCGTCCGTAAAGCCTCGTTTATACTCGACGCGCCTGCACGAGCGCGAGGGTGCGCGCGGCAAAAATAAATGCGCGCAGTCAGCGTAGCGGAGGCTCGCACTGCGGAGCCAGGCGAAAGTAAACAATGCGCGCTCTGTACAGCCGTGCACATTGTACTTTCGGTTTTGAATTAGCGCCAATTCAGCTGCGGGTTGCTTGAATTGTGGGTTCATTAGCCTATTATTTTTAATGAAAAACACAACAACAAAACAAATGACAAACTCCCTTAAATAGGCGCTTTTACGTTTCGCTGTGAAACCAAATCTTCCGCGATCATCTCAGTCAGCTCCTCACTCTTAAATCTGATGAATGACTCCTGCCGCTGCCGAAACCCACGGTCGGATCCTGCTTTATTAAGCAGATACGTTCAGTTTTTATTTGTATTGTCTGTTCTCTTACTGAATTAAATTATTTTATTACTATAAAAAAATCAAAAAGGCGGTGGGCGGTGCCACGGTGGGCAAGTGATGTAACCGGTGTTGAGTCTGGACACCGGTAACACCGGCAACACCGACTATCGTAGCAAGCCTAGTGGAAATGTACTGTTACATACGAGCGTTCATATTTACGATTATATTTGGCTAATCGCCATTAGTAAATTTTTGCGATTCATAATTACTTCACAAAACATCGCTCTTGAAGCATAAACATAATTAACAGAAAGAAAAAAAACGTACTGTGTACGACTCGTCACTTGCCATTGGAAGCTCATTGTAGCAGCCTACGTTCCTGCTGGATCCTGCAGCCTATCTGGCAACCTCGAGTCAGGGGGGAGGGGGAGAGGGGATACACCGCTCTACAGTAATTTGAAAGTGATTGCAGTACCAGTTTTGGCCACAGTCCTACATATAGCTCCTTTAAATTTATTTATATATTTTTATTTGTTTGTTTATATTTTTTTTCTTTCTTTCTGTTATTTACTTTTTATTATTTTTTATTTTATTTTATTTTATTTTAGATATAGTGCACAAGCCAAATTAACCACTTTTAAGTTTTTTGGAGCTTGTCTCAATGACCTGGCATACACCGATAAGGCATAACATTATGACCACTGACCACTGATTATCTCTTCATCACTGCACCTGTTAGTGGGTAGGATATATTAGTAAGCAAGTTAACATTTTGTCCCCAAAGTTGATGTGTTAGAAGCAGGAAAAATGGGCAAGCGTAAAGATTTGAGCGAGTTTGACAAGGGCCAAATTGTGATGGCTAGACGACTGGGTCAGAGCATCTCCAAAACTGCAGCTCTTGTGGGGTGTTCCCGGTCTGCAGTGGTCAGTCTCTATCAAAAGTGCTCCATGGAAGGAACAATGGAGAACCAGTGATAAGGTCATGGGTGGCCAAAGCTCATTGATGCATGTGAGGAGCGAAGGCCGGCCCGTGTGGTCCGATCAAACAGACGAGCTACTGGGGCTCAAATCAAGTTAATGCTGGTTCTGATAGAAAGGCGTCAGAATACACAGTGCATCACAGTTTGTTGTGTATGGGGCGGCATAGCCGCAGACCAGTCAGGGTGCCCGTACTGACCCCTGTCCACCGCCGAAAGCTCCAACAATGGGCATCAGAACTGGACCACGGAGCAATGGAAGAAGGTGGCCTGATCTGATGAATCATGTTTTATTTTACATCACATGGATGGCCGGGTGCATGTGCGTCGCTTACCTGGGGAACCCATGGCACCAGGATGCACTATGGGAAGAAGGCAAGCTGGCGGGGGTGTGATGCTTTGGGCAATGTTCTGCTGGGAAACCTTGGGTCCTGCCATCCATGTGGATGTTACTTTGACACGTACAACCTACCTAAGCATTGTTGCAGACCATGTACACCCTTTCATAGAAACGGTATTCCCTGGTGGCTGTGGCTCTTTCAGCAGATAATGCGCCTGCCACAATACAAAAATGATTCAGGAATGGTTTGAGGAGCACAACAATGAATTTGAGGTGTTGACTTGGCGTCCAAATTGCCCAGATCTCAATCCAATCGAGCATCTGTGGGATGTGCTGAACAAACAAGTCCGATCCATGGAGGCCCCACCTCACAACTTCACAACATCTTGGTGCTAGATACCACAGCACACCTAGTGAAGTCTGTGCCTCGACGGGTCAGGGCTGTTTTGGCAGTAAAAGGGGGACCCAACACAATATTAGGATCATAATGTTATGCCTGATTGGTGTATATACTATATATGTTCTTCTGAAGCCATGTGATAGCTTTGTGTGAAAAACAGACAACACTTACGTAAACATTTTTGATTTGCTCCTCTGGATATTCTGATCCTGAAGTCTGATGTGTTTGTTCTTGCTGTATTGCTCAGATTTAGAAGCCTTGCAGAAATCATGTCAGAAATCATATCCGGATTATGACAGACCGACAGCTCGACGTGCACAGTGTGCATAAAGCTGTTTGAAATACACAAAACAAATGATGTAAAGCCTTAACATCTCTGATTTTATTATACAGTAACTCCATGTGTGGTTGTTCTCAAAGTATTACTGCTTGCCTGCCAGTTATGTTGTTTTTGCTGAGAGATTTATCTTGCTTCTCAAAATAAACATTTTTCTATCCGTTATGTTTCCTGCTTAAATCCAGTGAATTATAACTACAGCATAACCAGAAAAACAATCACTCTTACAGTACACAGAAAATCACAAAACTATGTTCAGAGAGCCAGAAAAAGAAACACAGTAGCTAAAAATGCAACTGCATGTCAAGTGCGGCCAGTATGCATCAAATATCAACATATACAACTATCAAAATGTTTATATTTACATTGTAATTTGTACATTGACAGACACTTTTTTTCTCAATAAACTTATAATGTACTATTTTCATTACAATGGCTTGAGTTTAAGGGGGAGGGGGGGGGGGGGTGAAACACTCAGTTTCAGTCAATCTCATGTCAATCTTGAGTACCTATAGAGTAGTACTGCATCCTTCATATCTCAGAAAAGTCTTTAGTTTTATTATATTTATAAAAGAAAGATACGCTGTACCGAGTCTGGAGGCGTATCGTGTGGGTGGAGCTAAAGAATCACGAGTGCACGCAGCTATTGCGTTGAGGGCGTCTGAAAGCTGTGACATCATTAAACGTGGGAAAAACATAATCTTAAATAAACAATGACTATCAATCAGATTCAACCACACATAAATGATCCAGAATCTGATCCGGAGGCTGAAATTGAACAGGAGCAGCAACGACGACTACAGCAGGACGTCTCTATGTGGTGTGTACTGTAACGATATATATTTGTTTTACAACATTTGTGTGTTTTTACTCATGGTTTATGAGGATATAATTTGGTTTATGGACTATTATATGTGATTTAATGTTAGCAGTAGCAAGCGTAACGGTTTTGCACGTCAGACTAGTGCGTGTTTACATGTGTTTAAACAATGGAATAGTAGCGCATTTGAATGAACGAGTCGATAGCTAACAACACAAAGACATTTGAAGCAGTTTTACTCCCCGCCTACTTCCAAAACACGAGTCACGACCGTGAACCTTAATCGCTGGAACTGCTCTATCTTTCAGCATTAGATGCGTTACAAATTCGGGGTTGAACTGGGCCTTGTTTATAAAACAATCGTCGCAGAAATGCAGGGAACAAACAAAACACTTGCACAACTCTGTTGCTGCTCCGGAAAAACAAACTCCGTCCTGCCCTGACAACCAAAAACACACTTCTTTGGTGACATCGTTGATGTCGTGAAGTTCTGTGACTGCCGCGCAGCCGAGCAAAGCACTTTGATGGGCGTAATATTAAAGAGAGAAGTAAAGTTTATCCACCTGGTGGATAACTAAACAATAAGCGCATTGCATCAAATAATTACTTTAAATGTTAGTAACTTAAAGAGATAGTTTAAGAACTGCGCAAACTGTCGTACGCACGTTCAAAAGAGACTGCCGTTCTATATGACGTATGACGCAGGCGTAGCGTTGAACACTGAAGCGCAGAGGATAGAGCAAAACAAAACTTGCTTCTTGCGAGAACTAGCATAATCTCAGCGGAGCGTCATGTCATACGCTGGAACGCTATGCAGGAAGTAATGCAGGACTAATGAATAGCACTACATAATATAGAAAAAAGCTTAACTAATCAGTAAGTGAAATGGCCTTAAACAATTACTAAATAAACGTATGTTTTCTAGTATTGATATAATACGTTATCTTAATATGTTATCACGGATTGATTCTGAAAGCGCTGCACGAGCTCACGCCGCAATCGGCCGGACACTATTTGTGCGAGAAAAATCGGCACTAAAACGTATAGTCAGTTTCCCGGTAACCTTTTTATGAATGGATGGATTTGAGAATGTGTTATGGTTTAGTGCGAATATCTTTTCTGACGTGCTGGATTTTTTGGACAGAGTACAGCATAGCTTCCAGTTTCTCAGTAAATGTTTTTTTGCAAGTGCTATATCGTCCCCATGAAATTATAAGCAGGGGTGGACTTAACCATTAGGCAACCGCCTGGGGCCCCCGAAAGCCAAGGGCCCCCTAAAATGCTTTTTATGTACGAGAATAAGTTGTGTACATTTTGGAAGTTTTTATTTAGAAAATAAAAAGGTTCTTTCTACACAGTCAAATGGATGCAGAAAATAAAGTTGTATTTCAGCCAAAATAAAAGCTCTGTTTAATGTTTGAAAGAAATCAACATTTCATGTTTTTAAAAGTCTCTTCTGCTCACCAAGGCTGCATTTATTTGATCAAAAATACAGTAAAAACAGTAATATTGTGAAATATTATAGAGTAACATTACAGAGTTATAGAGTATTATAGGTAACATAGCACTTATCCTATTAGATACATTTGAGTGTGTTGAAAGTTATGTTATGCTACTCTGTGCTTTCGCTCGGCGGCTGCTCTGAGACACTTGTTCACACTGCAATAAGCTAGATCGATATTAGGCATGGTAAAACATGGTACTCGCAGTAAATCAAGAAAATGAGATTTAAACAATAAGACTAACTGTGTTGAGCTATATAACAATGATTAGTTTTCTGTCTATGAATGTATCCAAACAGTTGCTCAACTGTCTAATAAAACACATAATATATTAGAGTGAAAACCGAAGGTAATGCGGGTATGATAATGTAAAACAGCCGTTTTCTATGTGAATATATAATAAAGTGTAATTTATTCCTGTGATCAAAGCTGAATTTATCCTCATTACTCCAGTCTTCAGTGTCACATGATCCTTCAGAAATCATTCTAATATGATGATTTGATGCTCAACAAACATTTATGATTATCAGTGTTGAAAGCAGTTGTTTACAATGTTTTTAGGATTTTTTGAAAGCTTTCTATTTCAGAGAAATTCTGTTCTTTTGAACCTTCTATTCATCAAAGAATCCTGAGGAAAAGTGAGCATATTCAGCATAAGAGACTACATATCCCAGTCTGACTTGTAGTAGTGTAGGGCTTTGAATATGAACACCTGACCACTCTTGTGGGTTTACAACTGTTACAATTAAAAACCATAGAAGGGTAAAAACATGACAGCCAAATGTAAGCAACACAGCTATAACTACTAACATTGATACTGGGTGTGCAAATTATCAAGAATTGACAATAGTCAATCATATTGGTGGCACCGAGGGGCCCCCAAATAAAATTCTACTTAGGGTCCCATAAGGGCTTGGGCAAGCCCTGAATGCCATTACAAAGCTTAGAAGAGCCAGGACATTTTTAATATAACTCTGATTGTATTTGTCTGAAAGAAGAATATCATATACACCTAGGATGACTTGAGGACTTGAGAGTAAATCATGGGCTAATTTTCATTTTTGGGTGAACTAACCCTTAAAGCCACAATATGTAATTTTTTCGCCGCTATAGGTCGCTTATTCAAAACAAAGCGTAGCTTGATGACGCCTTGATTTCGAGGAGCTTTTATTCTGCCACAGACGAGCGTTTCCGCCTTTTTCACTCATGCGTAAGTGGGGTAACACAGCACTTATCATATTAGAGTGTGTTGAAACATGTTATAATGCTACTCTGTACGCTTGCTCGGCGGCTGCTATGAGACACTTGTTCACACTGCAGGAAGCTAGATCGATATTAAGCATGGTAAGACATGGCACTCGCGGGAAATCAAGAAAACAAGATAGGCGACGCACGGACACGGTGTCTTGGTTAAAATTGCTTATTTCTCTGGATTTAAACATTCTTGTAAATAGGGCTGCAACAAACGATTATTTTAATAATCGATTAATCTAACGATTATTAGGACGATTAATCGACTAATCATCGATTATTGTCATTGACATCAACGACTAATCTGTACATTTTGAACTATTATTCAGCTTTTTCAATTAGTTAAAACATTGAGTTATACATATTTTAACTATAATATATAAAAAAGAAAGTCACTTCAGCTTTTGAAATGGTTGTTTTAATTAACTTTGAGCCAAGTTCTCAGAACTCAAATCACATGCAAATGCTCTCTAAGCATTGTTTAAATATTCTGTTCTCTTTCAATTTAAAAAATAGATAATAATAAACAAAAATTAGCTGCATTACAGACAAAAAAAATTGATGTTTGAATGTAAACATCTCTTGGCAGCAGTATTAAGAGCTTCATTTGTAAAACAATAATAGGCCCACTACTTTTCTTAGAACTGAAACAGAAAAAGAGGACATTTACTTCAGGACAAAAAGAATGGTAAAATATTAATCTGCAAATGACATCGCAGACAAAATGACATAATATTAATCTCTTACATGACAATTGAGCTGACAGATTCTCATTCACCTTTTAATTGAAAAAGTAACTGACATAATTTTCTTCCTAACATCGCCTTTTGTAAGTCTTCATGCATATGGAACAAAATACAGGCAAGTGATGAGACTATAATACCTAATACAGTAGTGTTATAATAATAAAAACAGTCCTGACTCCAAGCTCGATCAAACTTTATTCTATGCTAAATAAATCATCACATTACTGTAATTATATTATTATTGTTAATATTATTACAATTATTAGTAGTATTGCATTCTCTAATAAAGAGATTTACCGCTAGTTAGTTGTTTCCTCTTTAAGTGCTCCAACATGCACGTTGTGCTCCCGTGAAAAGTTTCGCCTTGCCTCAATAAGCTCCCTAGTTCAGTAGTCAGGGCATTGATCAGGACAAGAGTCAATGGGCTAACTCCCTGATCAGTGCCCTGACTACTGTAAAAGTTTGTAAAGCTATCTGGTGTAAAGTCACTGCAGAGGCAGTTGTCGGTGGTGATCCTCAGCTCTCCATCAAGGCAGCTGTTCACAAAATGAATCCACCTCTTCTTGATCATCGTTTTTGTTTTGAAAGCTGTTTTGTAAGTTGTAGGCTTTAGTAACTAACAGTACTGACAGTAACTCGCGATCGAGCGGGCAAACTGATGCGAATGTGCTCTAGTTATGATCGTGTTAGGGGAGGAGCCAGGCTCGGTGGCTCCAGTGCGTCATCGAGCCACCGTTTAAGCCTGGCCCAGAAAATCCTGAACACAGCAACGGTGAAAAAATGTTTAGCGGTCTAACTTCTGAATTCAGTACTACATAGTTCACAGTCTTTGTAATGTGTTTCAGCAATACATTTCTAACATTTATTATGTGTTTAGAAACAAATCTCAGAATTGCCTTTACAGGGACTCTAAAGACACCATTTGACCATTGTTTATTTCTTAAGAAACACGACAATGTATAAAAGGCTCCATTACCTTGTCGCTTACACTATTGCCCCGTAGAAGCCGTTTTTGTAAAAATAGGCTAACAATTGCGTCATAACCACGCGACAACCAGCGCATAGTAGAGAAATTACCGTATAGACAGGAGGAGAAGCTCGTAGGCAATCTTTTACTGTCTATGAGGCAATCGGGGGGACGTGGAGGCATAAATTCCGATAAAGTCAAGGGAGAAGCATGGGGAGAAGCCCATTGAGAGCCAAAAGCACCGGGACAAAATATTTAAACAACGTGATTAACTACTACAAGACGTACAACTGTGAGACAGGTTGCTCACATCACATCTACGTCGTCAAGCTCAGTCTGCGGCTGCGCAGTACGCTCAGCCATCAGGAAGTGAGTGCTTCTAATTGCCTTCCTTTTCCCCGTCGAAGCCTATGGGGTCGCTGTATCCATTTCTTTTACTGTCTATGGTTCCACCTGACCAAGTGTCGAGGTGTCCATGAGCAAAACCCCAGCTGCTCCAGACAAAATGGATGGCGCCTTGCATGGCTGACGCCGCCGTCAGTGTATGAATGAGTGAATGTGAGGCAATATGTAAAGCGCTTTGGATGACCATGGGTCTGTTGAAAGCACTACATAAATGCATAGAAGACTTGCTAAGCCATGCTAGGCCTGTCTTGACCTATAATGTGGCTGCTACACCGAAACATGACAAGTCTCCATATTTTTAACAGTTGTTGTGTAACTAGCTGTGTTTGCCAACAGACTGTAAGAGCTTAGCTAGCATGGCAGATTCGCTTACAGTCCTGCAAAATGGTGCGCTGTAAGCTTCATGTGAGCCCATTTGGCTATATACATTTTCACACCTCTGCATCAACACAGTTCCTCGCTTTTTGTTGTTTTATTGCTTCTTCTCTGTGAATTTGTGTTTATGTGGGTGAAATGGTTCTGTGCTCACAGAAATTGACAATGCTAGCCAAGTGTAAACAAAGCGACTTGTGTTGTATACTGGAACAAGGAGATGCATCCTCTTTTATTCAATCACGGAAGACAACAGATTCTTTATTGCCACTTGACTGGGCTGGTGGAAATTGTTGTATGTACAGCTTTAAGACAAAAAGGTGTTTAATCTATTCATTAGCCGTCACATTCATCTTAGTGGCACTTGCTCGTATTGATAGGACGGGGCACGGGGGTCCAATCCTCCCCAGTTTTCACACTGCATAACATAACTATAGCATGGCTCTGGGTTACTACATGGAGTATTTCTTTTAATGACCGCCATAAATTCTAAAATAGTTATCAGGAATGGCCCATTGAGAACTATAGCAAACTTGAAAAAGTACCATCCTAAAAAGTTTGCAGGTTTACAGATAAAAGTTTCAGGATTCCCACAGAGCACTTCATCACATGAAATTATTCCACCCTCCATAGTTTAATAGCAGCGGTTTGACAAAGAGGTGAAATATTAGCTCTGGCTGGTTTGCTATAGCTGCCAGGGGCAACTCATTTAGTAGGAGAGCATGCATCTCAATGATGGCAGGGATATTCGGTTGCTGCTTTGGGACAGTAGAGCGAATTCTTCCTCCCTGCAATAGGAGATTTTAATAAACTACCATGACAGCACTGAGGCCGATGTTGACCTCACCAGACCGAGGGAGGTTTAAATGAGCACCATATGTTTTTGGTTGCTGGGAGGACAAAACCATGTTGGGTTTTAAGGGTTTGCTTCAGTACAGTTCACTTCAGTTTATTTGAAATATTTACAGTATATATATATATATATATAGTACCGAATCAACATTACTATTTTTGATGTTTTTGAAAGAATGCTCATTAAGCCTGCATTTATTTGATCAAAAAGACAGAAAAAAAATATTACAATTTAAAATAATGTATTTCTATTTCAATATACTTTAAAATATTTATTTCTGTGATCAAAGCTGAATTTTCAGCATCATTACTCCATATCACAGTGTCACATGATCCTTTAGAAATCATTATAATGATGATGTATTATCAATGTTTTAATATTCTTTTGGAACCTGTGATATTTTTCAGGATTCATTGATGAATAATCGAAAAATGTTTACTATCACTTTTTATCAATTTTTGTAAATTTTATCAGAGAAAGAAATTACTGACCCCAAACTTTTGAACGCTGGTGTATATTGTTACAAAAGATTTCTATTTTAAATAAATTCTGTTCTTTTTTAACTTTCTATTCATCAAAGAATCCTGAAAAAAAGTGTCACAGGTTATAAAAAAATAAATATTAAGCAGCACAACTGTTTTCAAAATTGATGATAATCATATTAGAGTGATTTCTGAAGGATCAGACACTGAAGACTGGAGTAATGATGCTGAAAATTCAGCTTTGCATCACAGAAATAAATGATATTTTAAAGTATATTAATATAGAAACCCATTATTTTAAATTGTAATAATATTTCACACTATTACTGTTTTCATTCTGTATTTTTAATTGAATAAATGCAGGCTTGATGAGCATAAGAGACTTCTTTCAAAATCATTAAAATTAGTAATGCTTCCAAACTTTTGACCGGTAATATATATTTATACACACGTGTTGCATATTTTTACTTGATCTCAAGAATCTTTCAAGAGTTTGTATAGTGTGTATTATTGGTTACTGACATTGGCAACACTTCATTAAAATATTTTAAATGGTAAGATCATTTATAATTAAAAAATGTAATTCTGCATGCCATGCCCAACCTTTTTTACTTTAAGGCCCCCCTCCTTTCCGAATCAATACGGCAAGCCCCCCCACACCCCAACCAAGACACACAAACACATTTAATTCACAAAAATATTTGTAATCTATATAGTTTTATATAAACCGAAACTTTAATGTAAAACGTTCTATTTGTATCCATTTCATTCAATTTTTGCACACAATGTATAGCATTCTTTTATATAGACGTCAAATTGCACATTAATTGTTTGATGGAGTAATTGCAGAAATAAATGACAGATTCATTGATTATCAATGTAGTTCAGCTCTACTGCAAATCATTTGTCACCCGGGCCCCTGTTCCTGCTCATAACGGAGCAGGGGGCTAAAAAGAAGGATGATAAAGGAGGGGAATGATAAAGGAGCCCTGCTGACAGTGCAGAAGGATGCACACCTGATGCTTATTGTGCCATAAATCCAGCTCTATTCCTTTCCTTCTCATCTGTTCGTGTAGGCTATAAGTCCTTGAGCTCAAGGTACGTCCACCTTTCCCTGCCGGCTCCTCCACCACGCACCGTTCACTTTCCATGATGATGACAACACACCTTCACATTTTGTTGGATGGCCCCTGCAAAGCAAATGTAATAGCCTGTGCTTTAACTAAATGCGACTCGTCTGCATGGATAAGATGTAATTATACTACCGGTATTCTGTTCCAAACCCGAGGGGGTGATTTGGCCAACTCTGACCTTGTCTGTTTAAGACGGATTACAAACAGTTCTCCCTAAACCAATTAGTTGGACATTATCATGCAAATGACTGTTATTTCTCTTGGTGATCCTAAACACAGATGTGGAAAAGGAGTACACTAGTGGTGATTTCCCTTGAGATCCTTCCAAGAAGAACCACAAGCATACAGTGTGTTCCAGCACGCTCGCATCCCTAAAACACATGCTCCTCGCTCCCCTCCCTCTAGATGCATCATAATGAGCAGTTAACAAGACATATAATTCATGAGTGCTTAGTAATAGTAAAAACAACATCATCTAAAACACCAGGCATCCAATGTGCTTAAGTTACCGTGCCGTACCGTTCGGTGGCAGAGCCAGAGGGATGTCTGGGATGTTTCATTCTTTATACTGGCAGTGACATTTTTGCTGATTGACATTTAATTTCCTCTCTTGTTGAAAGAAGCATTTATTTGCGGTGGCACAGCATATTGGTCATGTATATTAACGTTGGTAGCTATGCTTCATATAGCGATATAATAATATACAACCGTTCTCACTCCCAAGGCGTCAAAATCTGAAGCATGGTCAAGTGCCTTCCGCGCAGATGCTCCATTGATTTCAATGAGAAACCTTTGGTGTCATACACAGACGCGTTGGGCATGGGAACATTATCGTCATGATGAAATTATATTGGGTTATGATTTTGCCATTATGACATGTTGGAGTGTGATTCTCAATTTAATCAGCCAACATTTATTTTATTTACATTTATTTTATTTACGCTATTTAGACACGTTTGAACATGTAACCCAGCCCCATCCCGTCCCTAAACCTTATTCAAATTTTAAAAATATGCCCAGTGTTCTGAGGCCAAACGGTTGATTTGTGTGAAGAAAATCCCCAAACGCGATCAGCGTCTCCATCCGCCAAAGATCATGCACACATTCAAATTTCAAAAATTGCCGCCCGAAGAAACGTTACGTCAGATTTCATAGTGAAATTGCATTGGCTCTCGTATGTCTCGTGATCAATTGCATCATTACGTCAGCTTTGGTTGTAAAATATCATTGGCTCTCGTGTGTCTTGTGACCGATTGCGTCATGCTCAAGAGTCTGTGTATCATTTGAATGAGATATGAATGAGTGCGTTCACGGAGCGGCGGGATCATCACTTCAGAGATTAAAACATTAAGATCAACTCTGTTCTTTACATGAAGATATCATATGACTTCAGAAGACTTGGAATGGAACATGAGTTAATCCTTTTATACTGTTTTTGGTCCGTTTTTGCAATAAATACCTTTGACTGTACTTTTATTTTCCTGTTACGTGTTTTATATTGTTGAGAAGTGGGTAGGTTTAGGGTAGGGATGCACCGAATCCATATTTTTGGGGTTCGGCCGAATACCGAATCCACTGGTTAAGTTTCGGCCGAATCCGAAATCGAATACCGAATCCTACTCCCATCCTCAGTCCATTATCACAGTAAACACATTAATGAAGTAAACAACGTTCACAGCAGTGTAGGGATGCTATTGACCATTGAACCGTTAACCGAAAGTAAGAACTTTGACCGATTAATACTATCAATTAAACTGTTTAAATGTTTTTAATGCTTTTTTGTTTGATTTTTTTGATGCATAAGAAATATGCCGTATTGCGTTATTTGTTCACTCACGGAGCGCGTCGACATGTGCAACCACAAACCAGATATATCTCGCAAAATGAAGCAATGGAAAAGCTTACAGTGTGGGACCATTTCGACAGAAAAATACAGCAGTAGTAAAAGCTCCTGACTGGTGGAAAGCAAATGAAAGGCGCTTCCCGAGGCTGGCCACTCTAGCGATGCGTTCTCTCTGTATTCCCGGGACATCAGTGCCATCTGAAGCCTTGTTTAAGGCTTTTAATATTGTGGTTTTTACTAAAGTAAACATTAGTTGTCCTCTGTCGTTTCAAAGAACAGCACAACGGAGAGCGCAGGAGGCTCGCGCTGCGGATACAGAAGGATTGAGAGGTTGTTTTCTGCCACGGGTTTAACTGTCAACAGGCTGCGCTCCAGACTAACCCACATCACTTAGACATGTCACTAAAAAACAAAACAAAAAAACATACAAGGTGTGCATTGAGGTAGCCTAGGCCTACTATTTTTGTTTGACAAAAAAAAAAAAAAAACGATTCCGGTTCTTCAAAGCTTCAAACGGATTCAGTGTATTTTCTTTTTGTCATCTTAATTTGGTAATTATTAAAGTGAAAAATATTTAGTGTAGGCCTATTTATTTTATTCTTTTATTCTTATTTTATCTGATCTGTATGCGGCTGTTTGCACGGTAAAATAAAATACATTTTGGCTGCTGTCTGTAGATTCCTTCATGCACAACTCGTATTCTATCGGATGTTTCATACGCAAATGTTTTATCAGCGACTGTTGTTCAGGGTCCTTGCCAGCACGAGACAAATCGGCATTGCAAATTGAACGTGTAGCTCGACTTGAATTGCCTTCTTTTGACTTAAAGTAGCTACTGCCACGTTTTCTGTTCATGAGTTTCATTTTCACTTTCAACGGCGGCGTCATTACGTTCGACCAGCGTAGCGCACGTAGTGCTAACCTAGGGTTCGGTTGGGTGGAAAAAAATTCTGAGGTTCGGCAGAAACCGAACGCCGTCAAAAAGCCCAATATTCGGCCGAATCCGAACCCGAATCCTGGATTCGGTGCATCCCTAGTTTAGGGTAGGAGTTGGGTTAGTTGCTCCAAAATATAAAAGTATAAATATTCACAAAATCATGTCAGCTTTTACTAATGCCTCTTGATCTGACGCATTGGGCAAACAACTGAAATCAATGGAGCACCTGCACGTCGATATAGTGACGCCTAGGGCTGCCTTTAGCGCCTTCATTGTGACACGGAAGGCACTTGACCATGCTTCAGATTTTGACGCCTTGGGAGTGAGAGTGGATTGCAATATAGATTGCCCTTTCTCTTTCCGTTTCCACTGTTTGTAATGCAAAACCTTTGATACCACACATTTTTCACTCTGAAAGTTTCACTATTTTGGACTGTCGCCTTAAATTTGACAATGCGCCAGGTGTACATTATAGCCTATTTACAGTAAGTTTACCATCAGGTTTGCTGAACAATTTTTATGAAAGTTGAGTCTCTGTCAGTGTTGGGAGTAACCCATTATGCAAGTAATGCAAGTCATGTAATCTGATTCCTTTTGTCAAGTAATTAGTAAAGTAATGCATTACTTTTACATTTACAACAAAATATCAAAGTTACTTTTTCAAATAAGTAATGCAAGTTACTTTGTTTTCTCATGTATTGACTGACAGCTCTCCTGCCTCATGTTTAGAGAAACCAGGAGTAAATGCAGAGGAGCTGTGTGCAAACATGATGGTTATTGTAGATCTAGACAACATTTGAGCATCCATTTACTCATCTCCCTTGCACAAAAACACATTCAGTATTCCTCAAAATGAATAAAAACAGTAAAATGCAATGTCTTTTTTGCTGCTGACCTTCAATGACCCAATTCCACCATACTAATAAGCAAAAAGCTTACAAAAATAGATAAACACATTTGTCTGTCTTCTTTTTATATTACACACTCATTTTCTTTTTATGGTCTGAAGTAGCTTTTATGTCAGTTTTTATGTATAAAACTCTAGTTCCGCCACTGATAAAAGTGATTTTTGGTCTTGGATTTTAGCAAATCCAAGTGAAAGTGAAATCATATAAAAGCCTGTGACAACACAACAAATTTGAGTCCAATCATGTCTAGCATTTAGTGCATGTTGTTGCATTATGCTGATGTGTCTTCTTCTTGACAGTGCACAGCACACTTTACTCTCCCTAAGTGCTTTTGCTTCATTTGTAGTTTTCTCTCATTTGCTTAGACACCAAAATCCATTCTATAAGACAAATATCCAACGATAATGCAGTTTTCTTAAAGCAAGGTCCATTTATCAAAACTTAATATAATTAAATAACTGTGAACTCACATTCTTTACGCAAACACTTTTACTTTGACTTAAAATATCCAACTATATATTTTTACTGTACAGTTTTCATTCAACAGATTTACTGTACATTACATTCAGGACATGTACAACGTTTCAATTATGTGATATTTCACATCCAAATTTGACTATTGTTTTAAAGAAATATGCTTTCAAACTAAGCAGACTGTATACATACGTTTTATAATATTTCTTGGCAATACTGTACAATAAGTTTCAATCTGTTACCATCACTTAATACTTTAGACATCTCATCAATGAACACAATTTTTACAAAATGTATTAGTCTTGGGGATGTTAATTTCTACATTTATTATTATATTATTAACATTTCAAGTAAATTGACTTAACAGTTTATAAATTAGCATGAACTATTAAGACATTAACTATAAATGCTGTTCATTGTTAGTTCATGATACCTACTGCATTAACCAATGTTAACAAATTGAACCCTGATTGTAAAGTGTACCTATTCCTTTTACCTGTACACCCACTGTAATTTATGTAGATTATAGAAGTAGCATTTTGCACAAATCAAAAAGTTTAGAGGTTGCCCTGAAAAACTAAACTCATTACAGCAAGAGGTCAGAGTCATGTTGCTTTTAGTAAATCTCACAGTGTGTAATGAGTGTTCTGTGTGTCTGCGTTTGATAGGTTTGTGAGCCACGAGCAAAGTTTCAATTACATAATGACTCCATTTTTGTCTGAAAAGTTGAGTTGTACTTTTGAATTTGTGGTTATAGTTTTGAGAAATGTGACTTGGTAATTGTCTTTCTCAATCTCCATTATTTCTGAGTCCTTCATATTCACAAAAACATTCAGTGTGCCTCAACTTTTGACTGCTCTGAAAGCAGAAACACTCCATATGACCCTATTGATGCTGGATTGGTGTTGATGCCCACAGCCGAAAGCTGCTCTGCTCATTAAAACTCCCTGCTGTGTGCCCTATGGTGCCCTGGTGCATTGTGAAATTATCATAGAGAAATAACCACAGAAAGCATATACTTCCCTTTAATCAACAACCCAGAGGAACTGTCTATCCCTCACATTATTCAAAACAACTCACACAACCTCCGATGCACATGTAGTTGTTCATACCACATTCCTATTTTTAAGTCAACCTTTACCACTGAATATTGAGCTTTGATTGATGAAAGAATGAGGCATATCTCAAAGTTTACATTGTCAAATAATGCCTGGCTATTACACTGAGCAAACAGAGTTCAGTGGTTACACCTATGAGATTTCCAATGCTCCTGCAACCTCTATAATGTATGACAACCATACAATGATGTGTCCCTCCTGGATACAGTGTAGATACAGTATATCTTCAAATGATGGATCAGGCATACAAAGAATTTCTTTCCCAGGTGCATTTGCCGGAGAGAACGGTGTGATGTAAATGTGAATATATGGCCAAATGAAGAAGTTGGCTCATATTTCTGTTGTCCTATCTGTAGGTTTAGTGATGGATGTGTTGTATGGATACGTTTAGCCACATTTTTTTTGCTTTTCAGAATTAGAGTTACAAAATTAAATTAATTATTTTGTTGGACTGAATTAAATCATATTGAAGCGTATAACAAAATGTGTTATTTACTCATATGTGCATATGCAACAATATAAATGCATGTCGTTCTTGTTTTGTAAAGGAATTGTGGTCTATTATGATTCAATGAAGATATAATTAATGCAGAAATACATGGAGTAATTCACGTAACACATGCAGTAACTCACAAAACTACACTTTTCAAGTCACTAATGAAGTGCTGGATATAGAAAAAAAATTACATTTCTCTCTATTTGTAATTAGCTTTTTCTTTGTTCAAGGGAGTACATGTTGCCCCTGCGCAGTTAAACTTGCTCTTCAAGACAAACAAAGGTCATTATTGGACATTTAAACAATCAGAGTGCAGTTGTAGTCTTACACATGACTACCTACACATGCACACATCATGTATTACTGAATATAAAGGTTGTTAAATATCACTAATTCTCAATTGCCCAAGCCAGAACTCATTATGAGGTATTTCCATCTCTCCCTGTGTTTAGTTTTTCTATCTTTGCATCTATGGTTAATTAATGTACAAACGTCCTTTGCCTGGATGCAGCCTCGACCTTCATAATTAGGTCATGCAACATTTGAACCACTCAAAGAGTCTGGACCACTGTCCCCCAGAGTCAAGTTCAAATTCTGAATCATCATTTTTCTCATTATTTGATCAAATTAGCATGGCATTTAGTATTAAATCTGAAACTCTTATTTTAGTTTACGTTGAGCTTAATTAACAATTGCACAATTTTGAGATACCTTAAAGGTCCCATGGCATGGCATTTTTCTATTATTTTATAATGTTTCCTGAGGTGTACTTATATTGTTAGTATGACTTTTATTTCTAAATTATGACATTTTATGATGTAAAAGGCATTTTTTCAATATTGCTGTTTGCCCTGTGGCTGAATGCCCTGCTTCAAGAGACGTGTCTACTGTGAGACTTCAGTAAAAACGCCCACTGTTGTGATTGGCTGACATCTTTGTATTTTAAATGAGCGGAGGGGGCGTGGTTTAACTTGGTCTATGAGGCACGAGCAGCTGCCAGAGAGACGGATGGACCTGAGTTCACTTCACATCAGTTCTCAGCATGTCTGAACTGTTGTAGTTACTGCAAATACTTCAGGTTATTAGTCTATTTCTAGTCGGAGGGACTGTCACTCATGTCAGAAAGTTAGTAACTTTAGTAAATTATGGATCAGCGCTGACTGGAGACGCGAACCGTTTAGAACGATTCAGTCCGATTTAGTGAACTGATTCGGTTCACTAAAAAGAACCGGTTCAAAAGAAAGATCGTTCGCGAACCGGACATCACTAACGTACCAGAGACGGAGATCAGCGATTGCTAACAAAGTTATTTATAGTAACTACTGAGTTATGAGAGCGCTGTCTGTCAGCGCAAGTTTATTGTGTTTGTATCTGAGAGTTCTGAATAAACACGAGTCCCAGTCACACCGAGTCCGTCTTCTTCATTATTACCAACTTTGTAACACATGCAAAGTACCATTACAGCTGTCGAGATGAACGAGTTAAAAGTAAGTGTTGATAATAGCATTATTTTTTAAATAAAATAAAAGCGTCAGTGACGCGCGTTGAGTACACAGCGCAAACAAAGACACAACAGCAGTAATCGAATGTAATCCAGTTTATTGTGGGGCTAGGCTGGCTAGCCCGAATATGCTCACGCTTACCCCCCTTCTGCTTAATCTCACGCCGCGTTTGGTGCCTCCGCTGTGGGCCAGATGCAGTACTGGGGGTCGGGGATGTTGAAGGCCAACGGCCAGTGCAGCCCGAGCTTCGGCGTGTGTGAGGCCGATGTTGAGCAGAAACTCATGACTGTATGCACATTTTAGAACCGATAGACGCGACGAGGACGTACAAAAACACTGACTCTCAAGATAGAAAACACGAAAACACCGTTCTGTCTGGAGAGAGAGAAGCCGCATTGTGTGCACGAATAATAAATAATTAGCTACACCAGAAATTACTGATCACAGATCAGAAGGAACTGAAAAAAGACTTCTGTTTTCATTTGTACATCCAAACATTGAGAAACTGACAGCATTCACTCGTTCACAAGGAATGATCTCTCGAGCGTTTGCATGGGCGTGCCAATTCTCTGGGCGGAGGAAAGGGAGGTAACCGTTCCTGCTTGGACGTCAAACCAGGAGACTTCAGGATTGGCCAGTCTGGCCTGTCATTTTCTCAAAGGCAGAGAAAGACAGCCAGAACTCGGGTTTACACCGATCAACATTTCTATCCACTTGGGGACAATATTCAGGCTAGGGGAACTCATATTAATGTTGAAAAACCTCATAAAATGAAAATTTCATGCCATGGGACCTTTAATGACTAATAGCTTGACAAGGGTGTGAAATAACCTATTACAGTTTTTGTGTAGGTCATTTTCTATGGGAGGTTAAAAGGTATATGACAGAAATCCCTTGGAAAACCATCTCTGCCAATTGAAGCGGCTTCTGAGAACATAAGCTGGTTTGGACTCTTACCTGATGTTCATGGCATCCTCTGTATGCTACTGTGATACTGTATGTTACTAGTATTATAGTATTTTCTGACCTGACCAAGACAACACCACACCAGAACCTCCTCACATCACCACCACCACGACAGAGCCTCCTCGCGTCACCGGCGCCAAACACTAGAGCTTCCTTGTGCCAGAGCCTACTCACATCACCACCACCAAACACTAGACCATTTTCACGCCAGGGCCTCTGCACATCACCAATGCCACACTAGAGCCTCTTCATGCCAGAGCCTCCACACATCACCAATGCCACACTAGAGCCTCTTCATGCCAGAGCCTCCACACATCACCAATGCCACACTAGAGCCTCTTCATGCCAGAGCCTCCTCACATCACCGCCACCAAACACTAGACCATTTTCACGCCAGGGCCTCTGCACATCACCAATGCCACACTAGAGCCTCTTCATGCCAGAGCCTCCACACATCACCAATACCACACTAGAGCCTCTTCATGCCAGAGCCTCCACACATCACCAATACCACACTAGAGCCTCTTCATGCCAGAGCCTCCACACATCACCAATGCCACACTAGATTCTCTTCATGCCAGAGCCTCCTCACATCACTGCCGCCACACTACAGCCTCTTTGCGCCAGACCCTCATCACGTCACCGCAGCCACACCAGAGCATCTACATGCCAGAGCACCTTCATGCCAGAGTCTCCTTACATCACTACCGCCACACTAGAGCCTCTCCATGCCAGAGCCTCCTCGCGTCACCGCCACCAAACACTAGAGCCTCTTCGCGCCAGAGCCTTTGCACATCACCAATGCCACACCAGAGCCTCCTCATGTCACCACCGTCACACCAGATCATCTTCATGCCAGAGCCTCCTTACATCACTGCCGCCACACTAGAGTCTCTTCGCGCCAAAGCCTTTGCACATCACCAATGCCACACTAAAGCCTCTTCATGCCTGAGCCTCCTCACGTCACCGCCACCACACTAGAGCCTCTTCGCGCTGTAGCCTCCTCCAGAGCCTCCTCATATCACCACTGCCACACCAGAGCCTCCTCTCATCACCGCCGCCACACCAGAGCATCTTCATGCCAGAGCCTTTGCACATCACCAATGCCACACTAGAGCCTCTTCGCGCCAGAGCCTCCTCCAGAGCCTCCTCTTATCACCACTGCCACACGAGAGCCTCCTCACGTCACCACCGTCACACCAGAGCATCTTCATGCCAGAACCTCCTTACATCACTGCCGCCACACTAGAGCCTCTTCATGCCAGAGTCCCCTTACATCACTGCCGCCACACTAGAGCCTCTTCATGCCAGAGCCCCCACCATGCCAGAGCCTCCTCACGTCACCGCCGCCACACCACAGCATCTTCATGCCAGAGCCTCCTTACATCACTGCCGCCACACTAGAGCCCCTTTTTGCCAGAGTCTCCTTACATCACTGCCGTCACACTAGATCTCCTTTGTGCCAGAGTCTTCTTGCATCACTGCCGCCACACTAGAGCCTCTTCATGCCAGAGCCTCCTCACATCACCCCCAGCACACCAGAGCCTCCTCACGTCACCGCCGCCACACCACAGCATCTTCATGCCAGAGCCTCCTAACATCACTGCCGCCACACTAGAGTCGCTTCATGCCAGAGTCTCCTTACATCGCTGCCGCCACACTAGAGCCCCTTTGTGCCAGAGCCTCCTTACATCACTGCCGCCACACTAGAGTTGCTTCATGCCAGAGTCTCCTTACATCACTGCCGCCACACTAGAGCCCCTTTGTGCCAGAGCCTCCTTACATCACTGCCGCCACACTAGAGCCCCTTTGTGCCAGAGTCTCCTTACATCACTGCCGCCACACTAGAGCCCCTTTGTGCCAGAGCCTCCTTACATCACTGCCGCCACACTAGAGCCCCTTTGTGCCAGAGTCTCCTTACATCACTGCCTCCACACCAGAGCCCCTTTGTGCCAGAGTCTCCTTACATCACTGCCGCCACACTAGAGCCTCTTCATGCCAGAGCCTCTTCACATCACCCCCACCACGCCAGAGCCTCCTCACATCACTGCCGCCATACCACAGCATCTTCATGCCAGAGCCTCCTTCCATCACTGCTGCCACACTAGAGCCCCTTTGTGTCAGAGTCTCCTTACATCAATGCCGCCACACTAGAGCCCCTTTGTGCCAGAGTCTCCTTACATCACTGCCGCCACACTAGAGCCCCTTTGTGCCAGAGTCTCCTTACATCACTGCCGCCACGCCAGAGCCTATGCCACATCACCGCCGCCATACCACAGCATCTTCATGCCAGAGCCTCCTTACATCACTGCTGCCACACTAGAGCTCCTTTGTGCCAGAGTCTCCTTACATCAATGCCGCCACACTAGAGCCCCTTTGTGCCAGAGTCTCCTTACATCACTGCCGCCACACTAGAGCCTCTTCATGCCAGAGCCTCCTCACGTCACCGCCGCCACACCACGGCATCTTCATGCCAGAGCCTCCTTACATCACTGCTGCCACACTAGAGCCCCTTTGTGCCAGAGTCTCCTTACATCACTGCCGCCACACTAGAGCCTCTTCATGCCAGAGTGTCCTTACATCACTGCTTCCACACTAGAGCCCCTTTGTGCCAGAGCCTCTTTGCACCAGAGCCTTTGCACATCACCAATGCCACACTAGAGCCTCTTCATGCCAGAGCCTCCTTTACATCACTGCCGCCTCACTAGAGCCTCTTCGCGCCAGAGCCTCCTGCAGAGTCTCCTCATATCACCACTGCCACACGAGAGCCTCCTCACGTCACCACCGTCAGACCAGAGCATCTTCATGCCAGAGCCTCCTCACATCACTGCCGCCACACTAGAGCCTCTTCACACCAGAGCCTCCTCATATCACCTCTGCCACGCCAGAGCCTCCTCATGTCATGGTCTCCTCACAGCTTAACTTCTGCCTTGCCTCCCCCTCCAAAAAAAAGGGGGGGGGGGGGGGGTATCATTCTAACGGCTGTGAGGCTCTCAAGCCAGTGCTTCCAGGTCCAGTGGTGTCAGCTCTCCCAAGTCCAGCAGTTGCAGTGCTCTAAGTCCGGTGGTCCCAAATCACAGAGGCCATCCAATAACTTTTTGTGCTCAATGTCACAGCCAAAGAGGCCATCCAGTCCTTTGCTCTGCCATGCCATGCTATATCACCCCCTTTTATAATACCTTTTTTCTTTCAAGCTCTCAAGATCTCAAGTGAAATACACATGAGAACTTGTTAGAATATTGCTTGTGTCTGAATTAGCACAAGCTCCTCTTGCTGTGCAGGTGAGAGATTAGCGCATGCAGTGTCAGATGTGTAAAGAATTCCCAAGTGACCTGTGTTACATAGCCTGCTCATGAATAATTTAACGTGGATCATTTCCCTGTGGTGCACAGTTGCATCCACAAGCATACCTAGCCTATGATTTAGCGAACAGCAAATAAGTGTGTTGCATAAGTGTCTGTATGTCATGTTAGTTGCCATCGCCTTAAGCTGTGGTTCATGCTATTTTTAGTCCTCACAGCACCAGTAGAAACCCTAATGGGACAGCTGCCAAGAACAGTAAACATCATTCAGTATACCACCTTATTAACGTCTAAATACTCTGTGCATGCAGGCACAGTGTGAATTTAGCTACTGATAATTTCAAGGTAAAAAAAAAATCAGTGACCTTTTTCCAGCATACTTTTACCAGATTAAGTCAATGTTGTCCAATTTAAGACCTAGTTGTGCAGTATAAAAATCTCCAAACACTGCTGCTTTAATGTTCACAGGCAGACCATCGGTAGACCAGTGGTGCGAATAGACAATCAAATGTCAGGCGGGTTAATTCCCTTGTGTCGCTAAGATCTGGTT
>NC_137115.1:50110057-50202557 GCF_949357685.1 Gobio gobio
ATCTATCTATCTATCTATCTATCTATCTATCTATCTATCTATCTATCTATCTATCTATCTATCTGTCTATCTGTCTATCTGTCTGTCTGTCTGTCTGTCTGTCTGTCTGTCTATCATCTATCTATCAACTGTCCATCTATCCATCTGTCATCTGTCCATCTGTCCATCTATCTATCTGTCCGTCTGTCTGTCTGTCTGTCTGTCTGTCTGTCTGTCTGTCTGTCTGTCTGTCTGTCTGTCTGTCTGTCTGTCTGTCTGTCTGTCTGTCTGTCTGTCTGTCTGTCTATCTATCTATCTATCTATCTATCTATCTATCTATCTATCTATCTATCTATCTATCTATCTATCTATCTATCTATCTATCTATCTATCTATCATCTATCTGTCAACTGTCCATCTATCCATCTGTCATCTGTCCATCTGTCCATCTATCTATCTGTCCGTCTGTCTGTCTGTCTGTCTGTCTGTCTGTCTGTCTGTCTGTCTGTCTGTCTGTCTGTCTGTCTGTCTGTCTGTCTGTCTGTCTGTCTGTCTGTCTGTCTGTCTGTCTGTCTGTCTGTCTGTCTGTCTGTCTATCTATCTATCTATCTATCTATCTATCTATCTATCTATCTATCGTGTAATTGAAGAGATATTCAGTTTAATAAATGTGGCACAACCCTGTATGAGTTCTGAATCAGTGGCAGAAGTTAGGTACAGCTTCATTTGCATACAGCATCTTTAAAGGGTACAAATTTGCACCTGCCAGACACCATATTGTCAACAGTTACTAATTAGTATTAACTAATACTAACATCATACAGATTAACCACAGTAGAATCTTTAATTTTACAACCTGAAAAAGGGCCCAACAAGCCTTTTATTTGCGGAAAAGTTTTTTTTTTTTTTTTTTAAATCCTTTTTTTTTTTTACAACTTAATGAGTCCCAAGGGGATATTATCAACAAAAAAAAAGCTTTTACAATTTTGCGTTTAATAGCTGTAGGAGTATTTTGAATTGGTCTTTTGTAGGTATAAAACATGTTAATTATGCTCAGGTTTACATTTAATATGACAACCCCGAAATTAGTTAGCGAGGTGAGTTGTTTGTGTGTGTAATTGTGTTTTCAGCGCATGTGGGAGCACAGCTGGATGTTAGCAATTCTAAGTAAACCCAGCAAAGTCTCCATTCATTTTATGGACACAAAATATCATGCCTTGGTTATTACAATGGTTCTTTATTTAGCACCACCAATTTGAGAGCAGTGCTGCTAGATGGATAACACAAAAATCTGCTAAATTTTATCTTTCAGTTGATTTGCTCAAACGAAAAAATAGCCACTTTCATTTTTCTCTATTTGATTCCACCATGTCAACCCTTTGCAAAATGCCAAATGACTTTCCGAAACAACCTGCATCCGTCATAAACCCTTACATCCTTCCTTGAACATATGAAGATACGTTTTGAAATCCAACATCTCTACTTTTATTGCGTATATTAAATCAAATTGCCTACAATAAGCAATGCCAGTAAGAAGAGTCACTTTATAATCCTTTGTTGACGCCAGCAGCAGGAATATACCTTAGAACCTGTTGATCTGGCTTCTTTCATATATCGCGTTTCAAGTTATTTCCTGTCTTGTGGATCTGAGGGGACTTGGGTTTCTCACCTAAGGCTCAAGGATTTTACTTCATCGAGAGAGCTGATCAAATAGTTTATTAAATGACTCCTGTCAGACTTTGATGGGGAAAGGCCAGCAGCCCATTTAAGACATTTATGTTGTAGAGACAGGCAGAAAAGAATTATGATTTGAAGAATTATGCTGCACAAGGCAAAAAGGGTCAGCTTTGAAATTTCACCCATACAAATTGAGCATTATTATCCATTGAGAGCCTATAAAGTCCACTTTACCACATGGTGTCAGACAAGAAATAACCATAATAAAATTTTAGTGACCCATTAGATTTAAGTGGAGGCACCATTGTTCACTAATCATTAAGTTATTTTCCTGTCATGTGTCTGCACAGTGAAAGAGTAATAATTATTTTATGTATATATAAAAATGTGTATTTAGGTATGAAATGCCATGGATCACCTTTTTATCAAAATGCCACCACTTTAAGTGTCTCTCCCTCAGTATGCACAATTCTTCATAACTAAATGATGCTGAAAAAAATAACCAAGATTTACTATTTTAGTTTTTTTAAGAATTACACTCCAACAACTTTTTAAGTGATTTTTAAGTCAACCCAGCGAGTAGAACAGTTGAGTCGGACTAATGCATTTTTTTTGTTCAAATAGGCCGAGTAATGAGTATGGTTGCATTGTTTTAGTGTTTGACATTCCATATTGTTGTCATATTAGTAACTTGTTGTCTTGTGGTGTCAGGATGAGTTTGTTCCTATAACTATCAGTTAGTTGATTGTTACCCTTGTCATGTTTCATGAACCAGATATTGAGGTCCATGAAAAGGTAATTTTTTTTTGTCTCCTGGGTATTCATGTGATGTTGCTGACAGTTGCTGACGACAAGTCATTTGGATCTGAGCACATGGTCTGAAGCGCATTGCTCAGGTTCACTTAGTGGATGCGAATCCACTTTTGCTACGGAAAGAAAACGGTCAGCGCGCCACATGCATTTTCCAAAAGGGTTAAACCTATATGAGTCATGGGTGTGTTTTGGGCGCAACGTGCAATAAACCAATCAGAGTCTCCCATTCCCTTTAAAAGCCAGTCGTGCTTGCAGCATTGTGGATTCGCTATTTACATGGTGGAATTTGCAAGCGGAAAACTGAACCAGAGAAGAATTTACATTGTAATTTAAATAACACAAAAAATACTGCGCTAGTGACTTTAGACCAGGTTCTTGTTGGTCAATGGTGGAGTCGTTTTCATTTCCTCAAATTAGCCGACAATGCGCCTGAACACACCACGTTTTCAGACCAGCACGCGATGCACATGAGTGTATTTGCTATTCAAACAACGTGGAGCAGGATGTGAAAATGATAACTGCGTTGGGCTAAAGTTAAAAACACTTAAGTTCAGGTACGCGATAAGATTCCAGCGACAAGCAACTTGTGTGTCCACACAAGACACGATGTGACAACGAGATGCGACAAATCAATCAAAAACCACAGCCAATCAAAACAGCATGTGGGCGGGCTCTCGCGGTAAGTGTATGGCACCAGAGATTAATCCTGACGGCACTCGCAGGGAAATGGATAAGTACATAATCAAATTCACAAATATTACACCATTTAAACATTACTAAAATACATATTGAGTTACTAAAACAATCTTTGTCATATAATATACTTTTTTTGTTCACAGTTTGAACGTTCTTGTTTCCATTTTTTAAATTTCAAGATCCAAGGTAAATTCACCCTTCGCTGCAAGTTTGATTCACAGGCGATCTGACCAATCACATCGCAGAATCTGTCGTTTTGTCCGACAAAGCAGTCAGGAGAGTTAGTAGATTAATGTTGGTGGATTTGAACTTGGAAAAACGGTGTGTACTGACGTCTTTCCGCAGTTGAAACAACATTTCTTTTAGTGTTCATTCATGTTTATTTCATGCTTATCAATGAACTAGAAGGAAGAGATAATCGGCGCTACAGCGATCACGACACATTAAAGGGCCACAAAACGCTATTTATTGTTTCAATTTCTTTAGAAAATCAACCTCATATCAAAAGTAACTTGCTCTGTCCTGTCTGTCAGCATGTTGTCAGTGTCCTCTTTGCTCCGCGATGTATTTTCTCTACATGTGAACATGTGTTGGTGTGAGAGCGCCAAGGCTTGTCGGACATAGCAACAGTAACTAAAGGGGGCGGGTCTTGCGAACAGTCAATTATCCATAGTACACCTATGTTACAGAGCTGTGAGCACTAAATGATATTCAAAGTCACATTACACGCTTTTAACATTAAATAAAGCGCATAAACACTGCCTGAGATTATCATTGCCATGTTTTGTGTTGTTGTTCCAGCCACGACGTCGGAGAAATAGAAACCATTTCTAAAATACAACCCCAAATCAGAAAAAGTTGGGACAGTATGGAAAACGCAAATAAATAAAAAAAGAAGTGATTTCTAAATTTACTTTGACTTGTATTTCATTGCAGACAATATGAACACAAAATATTTCATGTTTTGTCTAAAAATGTTGTGTTGTCATGTTGTGTTTAAAAAAACACAGGAGCAATTTAGGGCTAGTAATGAGGTAAAATGGTTAAATAATGATGTGATTTGAAACAGGTGATGTCAACAGGTGATTGTAATTATGATTTGGTATAAAAGCAGCATCCAAGAAAGGTCTAATCCTTTAGGAGCAAAGATGGCGAGGATCGCCAGTTTGCCAACAAATATGTGAGAAAATTATTGAAATGTTTAAAAACAATGTTCCTCAAAGAAAGATAGGAAGAGATTTGGATATTTCACATTCAACAGTGCATAACATAATTAAAAGATTCAAGGAATCTGGAGGAATTTCAGTGCGTAAAGGACAAGGGCGCAAGCCTAAGCTGAACAACCGTGATCTCCGATCCCTCAGGCGGCACTGCATCAAGAATCGTCATTCATCTATAAGCGATATCACCACATGGGCTCAGGACTACTTTGGCAAACCTTTGTCAAGTACCACAATACGTAGTTACATCCACAAATGCCAGTTAAAACTGTACTGTGACAAAAGGAAGCCCTATGTTAACAGTGTCCAGAAGCGCCATCGACTCCTCTGGGCTCGGAGGCATCTGGGATGGACCATCACACAGTGGAAACGTGTACTGTGGTCAGATGAATCAGTATTTGAGGTATTTTTTGGGAGGAATGGACGCCGTGTGCTCTGGACCAAAGAAGAAAAGGATCATCCAGACTGTTACCAGCAACAAGTCCAAAAGCCAGGGTCTGTCATGGTATGGGGTTGTGTCAGTGCCCTTGGCAAAGGTAACTTGCACTTCTGTGAAGGCACCATTAATGCTGAAAAGTACATAGAGATTTTGGAGCATAATATGCTGCCTTCAAGAAGACATCTTTTCCAGGGACGTCCATGCATATTTCAACAAGACAATGCAAAACCACATTCTGCACACATTACAAAGTCCTGGCTGCGGAAGAAGAGGGTACGGGTACTTGACTGGCCTGCCTGCAGTCCCGACCTGTCTCCAATAGAGAATGTGTGCCGCATTTTGAAGCGCAAAATGCGACAACGAAGACCCCGTACTGTTGCCCACCTTAAGACTTGTTTGCAGGAAGAATGGGACAAAATTACACCTAAAACACTTCATCACTTGGTGTCTTCAGTCCCTAAACGTCTTTTAAGTGTTGTGAAAAGGAATGGCAACATTACAAAGTGGTAAATGCTTTACTGTCCCAACTTTTTTTTAAATGTATTGCAGGTCTGAATGACAGGAAAGGATGCATATTTACAAATGACATGAAGTTGACCAGACAAAACATGAAATATTTTGTGTTCATATTGTCTGCAATGAAATACAAGTAAATTTAGAAATCACTTCTTTTTTTTTTTTTGCGTTTTCCATACTGTCCCAACTTTTTCTGATTTGGGGTTGTAGAATCATCACGTGTCGCTGTCGCTGCTGGTTAGGACAAAAGCTCGAAATAACATGGAAAAGATGCCTTTTATCGCGTGTCGTGGCGCATGTAGTTAGGACACGGTGTTAGAGTGCACGCATACACTACGTGATGTAGACTAGGGCCCTCAATCTTAAATTGTTACGATGATGGCAGAGTCATGGCAACCTTACGTTTAAAGGTGCTGTATTTTTCACTCTATAAAAATACCATAATATTTTTGCAGATATTTAGTAAACATGCTAAATTCACATACTCGTTTCTGTGTATAACAACGCTACAGACAGTTATTCTTCTTTGAAATGTGCGTTCCTTGTCGGAATGCTTGTTTTTGTTTTGGTCTGTGAGATACCACACCCAATAATATTTTGACACCCCATGTTGAAAGTTGACGGAAAACACAAAAAGAAAATTGGGGTCTAAGATCAAAGATTCTACCCGACCTAAAAACCCTCGGCATCCATCTAAAAATCTCTATGAACGGGAGTAGATTAAAATGCGGATAACTCAACTTACAGTGTGTAAGTCTCCTGGCCTTTCATTGTAAATTGTGCTCGTTCCTGTTGCGTTTCCTCAATCTGGCAACCCATGTGAGCGTCGAGTCTGAGGGGGGAGGTGGGGAAAACAACGCCATCCAATATTTAAAATTTGGACTGCAGTACCCATTTCAACGCAATATTACATACTGGACCTTTTAAACGTTTACTGAAGTAATAAATTCAACTTGGAAAAGCCTTCATTGTACCCTTTATTTTAATAAGAGAATGTTATAGCAAGTATTCACCATTAAACTGTGCTGCCAAAAGTGGACTGTTTTTCATCACAGCTCATTTTTTTCACACTCTTACGAGACCGGGACACTGTCCTCTTTAATATGGGCCCGTAATGATGAATGGGACACTCAAGTGAACATTAACTCTCAGGAGTACATGTGACATTTTGATTCTACTTTAAAGCTTGAAAACCACTGTGGATACTCATAATTGCTATCATTACTGTTGACACAAGCACAAAAAATAATGCTTAAATAGCAGGAAATGGAGAAGTAAAAAAAGCAGGAGGTAGCCTCGGCGTGCCCACAAATGCAGATATCTTTCTTGCTGAAAGGTTATTTAGTAAGAGGTTTTTTAGTATTAAATGGAAATGCAATGATCATGTGATTACAGAACAACAGCATTTGCTGGTGCATAATGCACAGTGGACAAATAAAAAAACATTAAGTACATGGCGAATTCATAAAATATTACAAAGGTTTTATTTTGTCCTTTTTATCTTTTGGCATCCATATTTCTGAGTGAGCCATATGGGCGTCACATTTCAGCTGTTTTCTGCCCCATAATGCTGTGGGAGTGTATGCAGCAGGATAAACAGCGGCGCTAATGAGGAGAGCTCTAAGCCATGCAGCGAAGACTCCTTTCTCACCTGTTGGCCCATGTTGCTATGGTAACTGATATGTCAGGAGAGAACAGTAAATACATATGCTAATGTATTAGAGTTGTGGGTTTCATCATGTCTGGTTAATGAAACCAGACAGGGTATGAGAATTGGATGGATGGATGGATGGATGGATGGATGGATGGGTGGGTGGGTGGGTGGGTGGATGGATGAATGGATGGATGGATGGATGGATGGATGGATGGATGGATGGATGGATGGATGGATGGATGAGATAGATGAGATAGATGAGAGATGGAAAGATTAAAAAAATGCGGCTCTCATCCTGGAATTGTTGCGAATGTTAAATTGACACACAGGCTTGTTCATGTTTAACTACACAGCAATGCCTTCTGGTATTTCACGAGATGTCAAACGATTGTTGAATGACTAGAATGATTTATGATTATCATGTGTAATAGCTCATCGGTCTGTTTGCTTGGCAGTGGTCTAATATTTCTTTAGGTTATGTTATGTCAAAGCACAAAATGTCAGCAGCAGCTCACATACTTTGCTCTAAAACTCAGTGAGCTGCCTTAGTGTTTACTCCCCACACAGGCAGCTGTCTGCTAAGACAAAATCTAAGGGTGTGTTAACACTTGCAGTTCGGTTCGTTTGGTCCAGACCCAAAAAAAAAATTGTCCTGGTTCACTTACCATTCACATTGGCATTTGTCACACCGAACCTTAAAGGGCCACTTCAGCGCTGGGAAGATGAATGTGTATTTAAACTGTGTCATTTATGTAGTAGAAATGTGAAATTGTTTTAGAATTTGGTGCATTCTAGACTGAGAAAAGACAGAAAATGTATTTTTGTCTCATGTGGATGAAAGACAACAACTCCCAGAATTCACTTGCTTCGCTGCCCTACGAGGCCACTCCCTACACCGCCCCCAACGTCGTTTTGATCTTCATAATAATAAAATAATTTTGTTCAGTTAGAGAATAAACACTACAATTAAAAACTGAACGTGTTTTTTCAATAAAGTGTGAGGGAGCCGAACGAAAGTCACAGGACAAACGCAGCAGGAGTCAGATTTTTATTCAGCACGAAGAGCTGAGCAGAGTTGAGGTAAGCGCGACAGTCATTCTCAGCGCGTGTCCAGTTTGGCACGTTTTCTAATCGCATATGGAAAACTAAACTTTCATAGGAATTCATTCAAAAGTTGTAACACTCACTTTGCTCTGCACCGCTCCGGTTATGAATGCCTGAAGCCAAGCCGAGCGCATTTACATTCTGAAAGTGAGATCTCTCCCCTGTGGGCGGGTTGAAAACATGCGGAACAGCTCCATCTACTGGCTGTAGTTTTTAGCCTCTGGCCAAAAAATCCTCAGATGACGCAAAATGACTATATTTATTTTTTCCAGAAATAAAGTGCATAATTCTCTCATCTCAGGGGGATATGAGGGGGGAAAGTACCATAATTCAAATATACTACAGGGTTTCTACTGATACAAAGCTTAATGCTAAATCACTGAAGTAACCCTTTAAGATACCCAATCTAAAGGCATAGGGATACGTTCACAACTTGATTGGTCGGCTTTTATGATGAATATTTCACGACAACGACAATGCTGTGTGCTCGGCTAATTGCGCTCGCGTAGCTACATATGATGGTATTTTGACCAGCTGAGAACTTGTGAAGAGATTGTAAAATGTGTGAGTCAAAACAGCGGCAGGAATCCCTCCTTCACACACACAAACGAAGATCTGCTGTGAGGAGACGCAGTTCTGACGCCTGTACCGAACTGTGATGGGCAACATCGCGACAATGACGAGAAAAAACAGGTGTGCTTGAGCATTCTGTCCTTATTAGGGTCGCATCTTCCTGTTTTTGGTTTGTTTACATGTCTTTGGTCCGTGTTGCGTTCATATTTCTCCAAAAAATATTTTAGACAGGATAATATCTTGTCAGCAACTAATACAATTACTGTAGATGTTTTAAGACTGTTGAATATGCTAAATATATCGTATTTGCATACCATGTAAATACAAATTGTAATTATATATTCATGCTTTTTTACAACTCTATCTAATAAATATTAAATAATCATTCAATTTGTCAAAATACTATTTGAATCATGCTGACTTAATTTTTAATTTAAATTAAATTGAGTAATAAATGAATTATAAGTTGCTTTATAATCATTAATCTAGTCATTAAAATGATTAGAATATCCATACTTGGAAAGATTTTTGAAATTACATTTCATCTCACTTTGAAGGGTAGAGATATTTTAAAGTCATGATGCAATGGAAGTAGCGACAAATCTTTTCTTCCGTATTGTGACGTACATCCAAGTGAAATGGACACAATCAGTTGTTGATTGGATGGAGGCGGATCTGAATGACAGCTTGCAGTCAGATGTAAGAAAGGGGTGGGATTATGAGAACAAAATGATAGGAAATCTGTCATTTTAGAAGATCAAGTTATGACATTTTGATTTAAAATTATATGGTCAAAAAATGAAACGGAATAACATGCCTTTAAAAAATAGACATTGTAGGGTCAATTTCCATATCTTGCTGACTTTAAAGGGTTAGTTCACCCAAAAATTTAAATTCTGTCATTAATTACTTACCCTCATGTCGTTCGACACCCGTAAGACCTTTTTTCATCTTCGGAACACAAATGAAGATATTTTTGTTGAAATCCGATGGCTCAGAAAGGCCTCCATTGGCAGCAATGTAACTTGCACTCACAAGACCCGTAAAAGGTACTAAAGACATCATTACAAAGTCCATCTCACTTCAGTGGTTCTACAATCATTTTATGAAGCATTGAGAATAGTTTTTGTGCGAAAAAAACTAAAAAAAACGACTTTATTCAACAAGTGCTTGTCTTCCGTCTAGGCCTCAGACGTGAACTCACAAAGCACCACGATGCATGCGCGAGAATAGAGCCAGTGTTCTGACATATGACCCGGAAGAGAGGAGCTTTGTTTACAAGCAGAGGAAGATGCGGCGTATCTCAGCTGTTGAATTCTACATTGATCATGCTTTAGGTCTTGGCGTAGTGCTCAAAGTGGTGCTAAAGTGTGCATTTCCTGGATGCCCAAACGCCGGCGCTACGTGATATTCTCGCGCTTGTGTCAAGGTGCTTCGTGAGTTCACGGCAGAGGCCTAGACGGAAGACAAGCACTTGAATAAAGTCATTATTTTGTTTGTTTTTTGTACACAAAAACTATTCTCGTCGCTTCATAAAATGATTGTAGAACCACTGTAGCAGGGCTCTGAACCGGTTCAAGGAACGAAAACCGGAAACGAATGAAATTTTAAGAGGAACAAAAACGAAATCAAAATCAATTTGAATCGCTCTGAACAGAAACGTTAATTTGAAATGACTATTAACTGGTTAATAACGTTACTTTATCGTTCTCTTTAATATTTTAATTTGGCAGTGACCAATCATGAATTGAGTAGTAGGCTACAGCATGTGAGGTTGACGGATCAAGCGTGAGTGAAATGCCCTCGCACCAGTCGTCTATGAATCTACGCAAGTCAGTATAGAGCGCGCATTTTCATGCCTCAAGTACATTTCTTTCCCTACTGAGGTCTACAATGAATGTGCAGGTATTGGAGGACATTCTTTTCGAACGTTTAAATAAGCAGTATGGACTTTAAGCTCAAATAGACTGCTTTAGACTAGTTCATTGATTCCGTTTAAGCCTATCCAAGTAACGTTAGGCTACTAGCATCTATCAAACATTTTTCCTATAGTCTTTCAGATTGTCAATACAGGACAGGTCAATGTTTTCTATATAGAAGGTTGATGCTTCGTATTAAATGGTATGTTATATTGCATTAAATGATCAAGCTTTATTAGCTGACTGAATTTGATTATGTGATGCAAGGACGTGTTGCGCAGTGTTTGCTTTGAAATTAGCAGTTGACGGTGCACTAAAAGAGCAATGGTTATCCATTTTATTTATTTTTTATTCATGCAATTTTTAAAACAAGTCGTGTTGAAAAAAAGTTATGTACAAAGAATGTTATCACTCTTCTGAAAATAATTAGGCATAAGAGGCCACTTTCGATTGTCTAACGCTCCATTAAAACAGGTCAATATTTGTTCCGCTGTTTATGCTTTGTAATTAATGCATGTATTTCTGTTGTGGTTTTAAAAATTTTATGAAATAAATATTCAAGTTTAATTATCATGCGTTATATTATTATTGAGTGAAAATAAGTCTTTATTTATAAATATTTGTTTAAAGTATAGGCTAAATTAAAATAACGTTATTAACCGGTATTTTTTCAAATCAAACCGTTTTCGGAACAGTAATGTTTAATGTGGAACGCAAACGCTAAAATATAGATTCTGCTCGGAGTGAACCGATTGATATTTTTTTCCGTTTTTAAGCCCTGCACTGTAGTGAGATGGACTTTGTAACAACGTCTTTAGTACCTTTTATGGATCTTGTGAGTGCGAATTGGATTGCTGCCAATGGAGGCCTTTCTGAGCCATCGCATTTCAACAAAAATATCTTAATTTGTGTTCCAAAGATGAGCAAAGGTCTTACGGGTGTCGAAGGACATGAGGGTAAGTAATTAATGACAGAATTTTAATTTTTGGGTGAACTAACCCTTTAACAACAGGTTTCCACACTCGATTAATAATAATAATTTGTTACATTTATATAGTGCTTTTCTGGGTACTCAAAGCACTTTACATGGAAGGGGGGGAATCTCCTCAACCACCACCAATGTGCAGCATCCACCTGGATGATGCGACGGCAGCCATATTGCGCCAGAACGCCCACCACACACCAGCTGATTGGTGGCGAGAAGGCCGAGTGATGAATTCAATCGGTATATGGGGATTTTTAGGAGGCCATGATGGACAGGGGCCAATGGGCAAATTTGGCCAGGATGCCGGGGTTACACCCCTATTCTTTTTCCGAAGAACATCCTGGGATTTTTAATGACCACAGAGAGTCGGGACCATGGTTTAACGTCTCATCCGAAGGACGGTTTATTTTTTACATTTTTACATTTACATTTTACATTTACGCATTTGGCAGACGCTTTTATCCAAAGCGACTTACATTGCATTCAAGGTACACATTTTTTACATTTTTGTCAATTCTTGCTTTCCCTGGGAATCGAACCCATGACCTTGGCGTTGCTAGCGCTATGCTCTACTGTTTGAGCTAGAGGAAAGCTTCAAAAACGCTTTATTTGCAAGGACTGATTAAATATAAAGGTTATATGCAAGTAGAAGAATCTTCAGTGGTATTGGTTTCATTCTCTCTATGGCCTGTTGTTTGTTCAGAGATTAATTGATTTCTTTAGCTGAGTGTGGTGATCTCATCTAGCACATTTCAATTCTATTGCAAAGACAAATATAATCATGTTACTCCCGCACCTAAGTGAGAAACTTGGTAGTAATTCAACAATCTTATTGTGTTCAGCCAAAGTCCCAGGCCATAAACCTCTGATCAAGCAATAATAAGCATATTAAAATAAAGACCTGTGATTATCTGTACCACTGATATCACACTGCTGCGCTGTTTTAATTTTTCCACAGGGAAAAATAAATAAATAAAGATTTTACCTTGGTTTCCCTATACACAAAGAAGGTGAGGACTGTGCAACATTTGCATTGATTGTCCAATTTCCTCTCATTTGTTCAAGAAAAGGAGTTAAGCCTAAACTAAGCAGTTTAGAGATTATGTTACTCCACATCAGAGATCTTGTTACAGGTGCAGAAATAGAGTGATTGTTAAAGGGAATGCGAATGCTATCTCAACACGCTCATAAAGATGACTGGCATATTGCATGGCTCCTGGGTGTGGAGATAAAGTGCATCTTGCTCCTTTACTTCAGAAGCCCCGGAGAATCATTAAATCAGAGAGGAGATTCAGCAGCCTGTGTAAGTATAGCACCGCATCTCTATTTCACTGGGCAATCATTTGACTCAGTTGGAAACCGAGAAGTAAAACATGTTGTGCTTGCAATAAGAATGAAGGCAAAATGTTCTTTTTGGGAGGGAACAAAGCCAGTCCAGTAAGGGAAAAGAAGTAGCCTGAAATGCATCATTATCTATCACAAGAAACGAACAGAGTGCATGTTAAATAATGCATGTTAAACTCTTCCCTTCTGTCTTGTTTCTCAATAAATGTAAGTCTTATTATGACAAAAGGTTGGTTGAGTATTAGTATGTAGGTTCAATAGCTATGTTCCCATCCAGGTTGCAAATTTAATTAATGTAAAAACCAAAACGCAGAAGTGATTTTAGCACTTCCGGTTCCATCGTCCCGAAGTCAATGGGTTTTTTAAATGGGGTTTTGGTTAAAAGGCTGAAATAAGGTCTGTAGTGAACACAAGGTCAAGACACTTTCACATTTTATTCTACGATATAAAATACATCAGTTAAAAAACTACAAACATGGTGGATATGCGCAACCGATGGTGAGAGGTTTAGATAAAGCTTTGAGTGATAATCAAAGTTTAACCTGATAAACAATATTTATTTAATGCTATCTGTGTTATATTTCATCTGCAATGACAATGTGGACTTTTATAAAGATCCGTTTGGCCATTAACTTTTAAATACATCATTATGCATTAATATGGAGAGTTCTCCGCATGAAAGACTCGCGACTGCAGATAAATCTGCTACTGCATTTCTCTCCGATATAGTAGGAAATCAAATGAAATGTGGAGGATTTTAACTGTGACAAGATGATTGACAGGCCAGTATTTGCTGTAGCTGTTGCAGCGCACTTTCAGAAATCCTCCACCTTCCTCAGCTCCACCTGTATAGATCTGCTACGGGTAATTCATGCACGCTGTATTGTACAGCAGCATGTCTTACTTGCTCACAGCAGTGTGTCTGTGTATGTATTGGCAATAGCAAGTCCTGTACTTGCTCTGAAGCAGCAGCGTAGCAGATCTATAGGAGCAGGTATGACATCACTTTGTAGGCCAAAACGTGAAAGTTAGTATTTAAGCACTCCCGTTTCCATCATCCCAAAGTCAATGGGTTTTTGTTTAAATGGCTGAAATAAGTTCTGTGGTGAATACAAGTTCAAGACACTTTCATGTTTTATTCTATGACTTCAGTATTACCCCACTCATGATTTTTTTTTGAAGCTGTTACTTGTCTTGAAAAGGCGGTTGCTAACAAGTGGCCAATGGGACTACAGAGGCTGTCGAGGAGATTAAACATCATAACGTCGAACAGGTAAACTTAGTCTGCTTTTACAGACTCATTATGCTTACTATTGTTCTCTTGTAAACTAGTCTAACTCAAATGTTCTGAGAAATTGTTTTGAAATAATAACTGAAAGAGTTGTCGGAAGCTTTGTGATGGTGACGTTGAAGTCTTGGGGCTGTGGTGTAGTTCATTTAGCTTACCTTTAGCTTTTTACTTTGGATGACTGCATTTAGGCTTCAAATTTCATAGAAGTTGTGTTCATCAGTGATAATTATCTTGATGGACAAAACGTGTAAGTATCATAAACTTGATCTAGTGTTGATCACAGAGCTTGTTTTTTGCGATAATCCAAAAGCCTATGGGAAAATTAGTTTTTTTATTGAGGGAACCAGTGCAGACTGCCGGTTGACCTACAAAGTGACCTACAAAAGTAGAAATATAGTAGACCTGCGCGATTAATCATTAAAAGATTGTGATCTCGATTCAAACACCAATGCAATCTCATTCCTTAATGAAAATGTCTGTGTTACAAATATTCATATTATCACAGAAGTACTGGGATAAAAGTTCATAGTTCGGATATGAACACTGATGTCAATGGTAGCGATTAATATCACCTTTTGAAAGTAACTTGAAAGTAAAGATTGTATCGATTACATTGTTACACACCAGGTGGCGACTTAAAAATGTCTTGAATCATTCAAAAGATTTGTCCAAAAACTCTGATTCATCCAGTAAACAAGTGAAGTATTCATGAGTGGGTCACTGAATCATTCATTAAAACCGTTTTGTTAAAATAAACAGAACCTCTAGTAAATTGTTTATTTGTCTATTCAGAATTGTGGCCGAATCTCTGTTTGAAACAAAAAAAAAAACGTCATTCTCAATTTAAACAGAATTGTGCAGCTCTTAAATAGAGTTAAAAAAACTTGCTGTATTATTGTGTAGTTAATCAAGGAGATTACAAAGTGACTTGAAAGCACCTGACGTCAAAAACACGACTTCCCATCTCGTAAATATGTACTTCCCAGGAGGACTTTCTAGTAACCCTAACGTCTTTGTTTGGCTGGTTAATGTGCATTTAATTGGAGTTAAACTCTCTCTCCGAAATCGCCCCCTAAACCCTCAATCACTATTCCCTACGTTAGTCCACTAATACAGTTCACTTGAAGGAGTGAATCAAAACAAGGGAGCGAATTCGGACAGCCGCTGTGTGTACATCGGCTGTACACTCGTTATTGCGGTGCAATGTGGGATAGAATGAGTGTACTCAATAACGTCCACTACGGTTTCGGACACCACAACAAATGGCTGTCCCTTCAAATAGTGCCCTATTTAAGGGTATAGAGGGCGATTTAGGATTCAGCCTGTATAACTCCCACTCCGAGCGGGATTCGAACCGTCGGGTGTGGGAGGCGGGCTAGAGCGCCTCTTGAGAGTGGGGTGTACACGCACAGCTCTTACTGGCCAACGATAGTTACATCTGCAGGACATTAGACCTCCAGGGGCAGGACTGGGAACTCCTGGTTGGCATATCACAAGACTCAGACCAGAGGTTTAAAAAAAAAATCTGTCAGCAAACAGATCCTCTAGATTTGACACAAATTCCGCCGCATCAGCGTACAATCCATGAAGGGCCGCTGCTGATTCTTCATAAAGCATTGGAAGGGATTTAGAAGAGAATGTTTTGGCAGCTCATAAGAATCCTTGTCAATAACTACTTCAAACCCTATGTGAAGAAGTGAGGAGTGCAGTGTTGAACTTTCTATCTCAACTTGGGGAATGGATAGCTGTCGTCTTTGATGTTGATATTGATTTTTTCAAGCCAGCAGTCTTTAACGAGTGTCAATTTCAAGGGATGTTGCTATTTAGCTATGCAAAGATAGCACTTAATCCCACTGTAGATTAAGGAGGGTTTCACATTGCATTCCAATACAGCCAAACACAGCAGCCGGCATGATTAGAATATAGAGCAGCAAATGATATTGAATGAAAATGCAACGCTCACTGTGAACATGTCGACTCCCCTCGAAGAGGAGATTGATCTTGTAAAACAACTCACTCATGAGTAAGCGATGATCTAGTTTTCTTAGGTTTAAGATGAAAACCATTTTTCCTTTTTCCAAACCAAAAAAGCAATTCAATCTAGCTCAGCAAATCTCCATATTCATATGCTGTTTTAGTGAAGCAGGGATCATATTAGCTCATTCTTGTAAATAGCATATAGGATGATGATACTTGACATGTCGCCACAACAAGAGCTCTTAGAAAGCGTCTAGCTGACAGACATGTGCTTGAGCTCATTATCCTGCCATCAGCTGGTCAATATTCAGGTGAAGTGGCCATGAAACTGTATCAGGAAATCAATTAAGATGGACATCCTGCCGCTAGTTAGACCACCAACCTATTTACTGTAGATGATCTACTTATATCTAGTAAAAGGACATTTGAATTATTGAAGTACATCAATAAAAGACACTTTTTCAACAGGATTTTTCTGTAAAAAATGCTTTCAGTACGCAATATGATTTCAATGAGGAAACAATTATTTGTGGTGTTTTTCCTGCTTAAAATAGGACACTATAACAATAACAATAAAAATTTTCATAATGTTTTTTATTTTATTTAATTTTTTAAGTTTGTTGCCTCAAGGCAACATTGTACCACAACGGACAAATTTAAACATTTGACATTTTCATGTAGAAAAAATAAATATATTTATTTAAAACATCAATTTCTTTAACCAGACACCTGAACAAACACATTTGTCCAGTTTATAATGTATTACAAATGTCATATTTAATAAAAAGTAAAATTTCAAATTCAGCTGTTGCTCTCAGGCAACATTGTACCATCGTGGAACACAAGTATTACCAAACCATCACATCAAGTTATCATGTCAAGTTATCATATCAAGTTATCGTGTCAAGTTATCATATCAAGTTATCATATCCATCTTCATCCTCATCTCCATCTTCTATCTCTCCCTGCCGGATTGTCACTATGACCTCATCTTCCTCATCACATGACACCTCATCCTCACCCTCAACAGTTGTGTTATATACCTTTTTTTAAATGCTATAGAAAATGTGCAGATCAACAATATGTGCAGTTATAGTATGTGAATTACTAATCGTATATGTGCATTACAAAATCATGCAAAAATGCAAATAAATTTAGAGAATTCTAGCTCTTTTCCTTATTTGTATCCACCCAAGTGTGTCTGGTATGGCCTTATGCGATTCCATTATGGTACAATGTTGCCTTGAGGCAACACACAGTTTTTTGTAATTTACTCTAAAACATTTGATGATATATAATGTAAAGTTCTTGAAAATACTTCTTTACTTACCAGTGAATGTGACTCATATTTTTTGTGGGTGATTAACTGGCCAGAAATTAGTGAAAAATGCACTTTTCATTGGAGAAAATATGGAGCCATGTGACCTGTGCACATGTGCTGAAACAGGACACAAAATGGAGCCCTGTGGGTCATGTGACAATTTTTTTGCACTTTCATTGATTAGTATTTGAGTTCTTCTTCCCAGAGATAGGTTTGACCAATAAATTGCTTTTTAATTTTATTCAAAATAAACTAAAATAGACTATGTTGCCTGGAGGCAACACCGTACCATAGAGGGTTAAAAATAAACTAAAATAGACTATGTTGCCTGAAGGCAACACTGTACCATAGAGGGTTAAGCATTAAGGCAGGGCATTTTGGAAATTATAAAAAATAGTAATTATACGTCTTAAAAGAGCATAATCCACCAAGGGAAAGAAGACATGCTCTAGGTTTTTTTAGAAGTATTAGGGGCTTTCGCACCAGAGGAACCTTCCTAGAACTAATGGCGGAAGTACCTGCTTTTTGGCGTGTTCACACAGCAGGAACTGGGAAAAAATTTAGTTGTAGGAATGCCTTTTGAGGGAACTAAATTAGCTCCTACTTTAGAGTAGGGTCTAGTCTCAGCCTCAGACGTCACGCCCACAGACCGTTGGCTGAACGTCTGATGCATATGGGACACTTTTCTGGAAACACTTCAGGAGTTTCGAAGTCGTCATCTGATCGGTTGAATTCTACAGGATGTCCGCGAGACGTGTGTGTTGTGCTCTTTAACAGTCCGCCTGGAAACAAATGCGCTGACGCCAAACTCCCTTGTGGAAGAAGAACGCTGTCATGTGTACAACTGACTTCCATACTTTGAAACATTCTTGAATGAATAATTCATAGATGCACGGCAGTCTGTTATTGTATCGACTTTATTTTTTCACGCCCCTAAACATGACGTGGAACAAAACAAACTGTGATAGGTTGAGTTACATGTCAGTCTGGGCAGTCCTTGGTCATTGAAAGCTGCGATAGAGTCCAGACATTCAACCTCAGTCTGAAGATCTGGCTATGCGAGACTAGGTCTAACCCAGCACAACAGGAACTACCAGTGGCAGGTTTTCTGTGTTAATTTTTTATTTCCTGTTGCTGTGCAGGCTGTTTTATTGCAGTGTAAACAGCTCAATAACGCTTTTATTTAAAGGCTTTACGTATGGCAGTTACCCTGGCATTCAAACAAAACAGCTCATGACGCTGCTTGTTAGTTCTGTTGCTTGAGTTGGCCTTTGGTAGAAATTTCAGCTTTGAAAAGCACATTTAAACAGCGCTGTGTCAATCAAAACTAGACTCGACTCGAGACGCGACAAAATCAATAAAAAATCATAGACAATCAGAAGAGCGCGCGGGCATTCGCAACGAAATTGATAATTACCAAATTCCCATATCATACACACTTTTAACATGATTAAAATACATGCTGAGTCACTGTAACAATCTTGTTGCACGTGTTTGTTTGAACATTGTTGCTTCCTTTCATTTATTTTCAAGATCTGAGGTGAATTAGCCTATCCATTGTCCACTTGAGATTATCATTATCATAGTTTGTATGTTGTTTTAGCTGCAACGCCGCAGAAATAGAAACTGTTTGTAAAATGGAGTCACGAATGGCAGTTGCGGTTGGTTAGTACAAAAAACATGATTTACATGAAAAAGAGACATTTTCTTGTGTGTCGTGTCGCATCGCGTGTGGTTAGGGCATGGTGTAGGGTTATAGGGATAGGTTTTTATAGACCCTATATTGTTTCTAAATTTGTTGAAAGCCCCTGGAAATCCATGTATCAAATATGATACATAATGTATGTTAGCTTTGAGGCCATCAACACGCTATTTTGTCTCTTTTAGCAGATTTAAAATGTTCAGTCTTTCCTGGGAAAATGGACCAAAATGGCCTTTTTCTCGTTAAACCATTTAATTGTGTGCTTACGCTGGATGCAGTGGTTGAAACTACCTATTGTAGCATCATGTGACAGGAATGGGGCGGCATACAAACAAAAAAGGCAATTTACAAAGAATATTGCAATGTGCAACCAAAAGAACTGCTTAAATACCAACAGATACTCTTCACACTCCAAAGAAAAGCTGAGTAAATGAGCAGTTGCAGTCATTCAGGAGCCTACTTTGTCAAAACATTCAGCGTGATTTTGGAGCATGTCTCATTTGAATTCAACAAAACAGACAAGCTTTAAAAGCAAAAGCAGGTTCATTACCAGAACAAGCTTTGGCTTTATAGACTGAGTGATATACTGTAAGCAGTTGCTCCATTGCACAACTTGAAAATCTCAGCTGTCTCTCCATCAGGATAGTAAGATTTGATGTCACCAAGGGAGATATGAGGAGGAATCTATAAACTAGAAGGATAAACAAGGTAAAGGCTTGAGCCCATCTTCCAGGGAGTGATGAACTTGATTGCTTTTTCCTCCTGAGTGGCCAAGGGCACAGAGACTGTCCTCACAGTCCGTGTGTAATCCTCCATTTTTTTTAATACTTACACACATCTCTTCAGTCCCTGAGTTCTGATGGCTGTTTTGAGCCGAAACGTCTGGGTGGAACGCTTGTCTGAGCGAATCAAGTTGCAAATGACATTGTTCGAAGTAGGCAGTCAGTCTTTGGTACTACGAGCTAAGCTGCGTTCATGCAGAAGTACACTCAAGTCTGTTGCTGTCAGGAGTGATGACTGAGAATGACAGGATGATGGAGGGAAATAAGATAAACCATACCGAGACGAATGAAGCATTAGTATTATGGAAGCAGCGGGACATCTCACGGTACAACTGGGACAGCCGAGGTGACAGAAACCATTCGCCCTGTTGTTACTTTAAGGCAAAATGTGGTGTTGGCTTTACACCACACCACCGTTTTTGAGCAGGCACCAGTGACCCTAACTCTAATAATAATAAAAGGAAGACATTATATTATTATTAAGTGGAAAATGTCTCTTTTGGGTGTAATCTGATGTTATTTTATGCTTCGGCGTTTATCCAAAAAGCTGAGAACCTGACTTTCCACACAAATGCCTACGAATACTACCTACAATCACACTGCCTATTGTAAGCTTGAAGCCAGCATTTCAAATGATTTCATCAGTGATTTTAGTGATTAAACAATGTTATTTAGTTATAATCTCAGGAAAAATATATTGTGAAACAAATGGCAAGATTTCTTCTGTTTTTTGAGCCATTTGGGGTTGTACAGACCAAAACTGTCCAGCCTACTAAGTTGCTGTCATTAGCAGTGAAGCCGCATGGGATAAAGTGATTTCATGGAAAGTGAAGCACAGTCTCAGAGAGATCTCAGTGCTCCCCTGCGGGAGAAGCACAGATACTACTTGCAGTTATTTTGCTGCCCTGCTGACTCACTTGTGTTGATCAATAGCTAATTCGCTTGCATAATTAAGAGGCACAGCAATCAGAACCTTCTAGAGAATGTGATAATTAATCAATGTGGTTCAGCATTTCCCGTCTGGTGCTCTGTCGTTTTCTCCCGTCCATTCTGCATACAGAGCAGCAAACCAGCATCCGAAATTCAGACACTCTGGGCATCTTTGTTCTCTCATCACTTTGACTGTCATCGCCAAACTTCTGAAATGCACGTAAATGTAGTAGTAATCAGAATAATCAGTTTAATCACCATTTTATAATGGGTAAAATGAATTTTCGCAGATGGATAAATGAATGGTGGTATAGGAAGGAGGGCATGGTAGGGTATTCATGGATGGACTGATGGGTGGATGATGGATGGATGGATGGATGGGCGGACGGACGGACGGACGGACAGACTGATGGATGGATGGATGGATGGATAAATGGATGGGTGGGTGGCTGGATGGATGGATGGATGGACGGACAGACTGATGGATGGATGGATGGATGGATGGATGGATGGATAAATGGATTGGGTGTGTGTGTGGCTGGATGGATGGATGGATGGATGGATGGATGGATGGATGGATGGATGATGGATGGATGGATGGATAAATGGATGGGTGGCTGGCTGGCTGGATGGACGGACGGACGGACTGATGGATGGATGTGTGGATAGATGGATGGATGGATGGATGGATGGATGGATGGATGGATGGATGGATGGGTGGTTGGATGGATGGATGGATAAATGGATGGGTTGGTGGCTGGATGGATGATGGATGGATCAATGGATGGGTGGGTGGGTGGCTGGATGGATGGATGGATGGATGGATGGATGGATGGATGGATGGATGGATGGATGGATGGATGGATGGATGGGTTGGTGGCTGGATGGATGATGGATGGATAAATGGATGGGTGGGTGGCTGGGTGGCTGGCTGGCTGGCTGGCTGGCTGGATCGATGGATGGACGGACAAACAGACAGATGGATGGATGGATGGGTGGTTGGATAGATGGATGGATGGATGGATGGATGGATGGATGGACGGACGGACGGACAGACTGATGGGTGGATGGATGGATAAATGGATGGGTGGGTGGCTGGATGGATGGATGGATGGATGGATGGATGGATGGATGGAGATGCTATTTACTAGTTGTGTGATGCAAACATCAATATGTATTAGTTTACAAATTATGCACTATTGTAAAAACTGTTTTGAGGTCATAACATGGTATTGTGCAAGGATAGATAGACAGCCAGATAGATACTTAATGTCATGCCACATTGGCTGCCATCTAGGTGATAAGACACTTAAATCCACAATTCTTTTCTAACCTACAACATTGCCTATGGCCTGGCCCCTTGCTTCCTTCAAACCTTCATCAAAGAGTACATCCCAATCGCTGAAATCTGTTGCTTCACATGGTCTCACATCCCAAATCCCCCAGCTCTCCATGTCTGCTGGAGCAAACTGCCAGAAGACACTATCAGAAGAGCTAACTCGACAGTTATGCTCAAAAACAAAGCCTTGAGACAGACTTCTCATTGTATGCACACTCATCTCATCTGAAAAAAACTCATCACCTCCACATTTTCTACTTGGCATCCTTCCCCTACTATCCAGCCCAACAATCCAATTTGCACTGAGCCGACAGAGGCACCTGATGGCTTACTTTAAGTAAACAGTGACATTACCCAGCACTTTGACAGTATTGGCACTATTCACATGAGTTGTAGCACACATGTATTATGTTCTTGATGTTAATCCTAGCTCTTGAAGCTAAATATATAAGTTCCTTTGCTTAGAAAGCACCTTCTGAGAGAATAAATGTAGATCTAAGAATGTAAAAGAGGTGATGGTGAGAAACCAAGAGCAGAGACGGATCTGCAGGGGGCCTTCTGTGCATGGCATCCTCATATAGGATGTCAGCTATAAATACCAGTACAAGAGATTTTTGGCTGCCCACTTTAAAGTGTAGTATGTTATTACATTTATGTCAACTTTTTTCATTCATATATGTAAGGATGCAAGTTGTGTTTGTTTGCATTTAAAAAAAAAACAGTTACAAATGATCTTCTGCTGAAATACCAATTAAAACATTTAAACACATAAAGTGCAGTATGTTATAGTTTGAGTACCAATTGGAAGGCTCCTTCAAATGCTGAGTGTTACCGTTGTGAGACGAAGGCTGTCCCAATTGGAAGTAGAAAGGGTCTAGCGACACCCCTGCTCAGGAATAAAGAAGCCATAGGAGCTCATGTGGAAATGCATGGCTGATGAGTGGAAGCCAGATTGGGAAAGAGGCAGCAGATGGTCCAATCTTTCTCATTTCAGGTGGTGGAATTTATTTCCCAGGTAATTGGGGGTAAAACGAGGTAATGACTGCTAACAGGTCCACATTTGTCATTCAGGTATGCACACAACTAATTTTTGCACGGATTGGTCAGCATATTAATTATTTGTCGAGCCATATAGTGCAGTGTCATTATACTGTAGGGAAAAAAGCATTTTAAAAAAAGAACACGCATATAATATATCATTTTTATATATTTTTTATATTTGCATAAAATATTACTATAATATTAAAGGTTAATTAACAACAGAGCCCAAACCATTAGCCTAAATTCAGAAAGATTCATTCAGATATAATAATAAACACTCAAATAACACGCAAACACGTAAACTTCACATAAGGCAGTTTTTGCATTAACTTCTAAATCAAATTATAAAAAATGTTTTTACTCCAATTCGTGTTGGAATATAATAATTTATACACATTCATGACAGATTTATTGGCTAATATAGTGCATATATTTAGTGAAAGAGTTAATCTCTCTAGTGAACTAACAGCTGTGGACACTGAATGACTTCTGAGGTAAATGTGATGCTACATGACATTGTTTACAAGCTGTTTTATTGAGGTCTTTCCACCGTTGAAACCCTGCTTAAGCGATTACACAACATATGATACATTTCAGTCAGTTGTAATGTATCATTCAATTCATGTTCTTTGACTAGGAAGAGGTGATCGCATTCACGTGCGCGGCATGCAGCCACTTGAACTGAAGCGGCTATACAGTGATCTGTCACGTTAAAAAGCAGAATACTTAATATGTTTGTGTGGGAACTTGTTCAAAAATGTTGGGTTAAAAACAACCCAAGTTGGGTTGAAACTGGACAAACTCAGCAATTGGATTGTTTTAACCCAGTGAATAGGTTGTTTTAACCCAGTGGATGGGTTAAATATTTGCTTAAAGGGTTAGTTCACCCAAAAATGAAAATTCTGTCATTAATTACTTACCCTCATGTTGTTCGACACCCGTCAGACCATTGGTTCAATGGTACTCTACACTCTCAAGACCCTTTAAAGGTACTAAAGACGTTGTTACAAAGTCCATCTCACTACATTGGTTCTAAAATAACTTTAGGAATCGGCGACAATAGTTTTTGTGCGCAAAAAAACCCTAAATAACGACTTACATAGTGATGACGATTTCATTAACAAAGCGTCATGAAGCTTCGAAGCGTTATGAATCACTGAGCCGAATGATGATTCGGATCGCGTGTCAAACCGCCAAACTGCTGAAATTTGGTGATTCAAACCGCTGAATCAACTTAGTGATTCATAACGCTTCGAAGCTTCATAAGTCTCCTCTGCTCTAGAGTCCAGTGACGGCGTGCTTTACCCCACTGCATCCCACGCTTTGCATTGCACTTGGTGATGTAAGGCTTGGATGAGCTGCTTGGCCGTGGAGACCCATTCCATGAAGCTCTCTACACACTGTTCTTGAGCTAATTTGAAGGCCACACAAAGTTTGGAGGTCTGTAGCTATTGACTCTGCAGAAAGTTGGCAACTTCTGCACACTGTGTGCCTCAGCATGCGCTGACCCCGCTCTGTGATTTAGTCACTTCGTGACTGAGTTGCTGTTGTTCCCAATTGCTTACACTTTGTTATAATACCACTAACAGTTGACTGTGGAATATTTAGTTGTGAGGAAATTTCACGAATGGACTTATTGCACAGGTGGCAACATCTGTCACGTTCAATTTAGTTTTGTTCATGGACCTTCAGTTTGCTTTTCATTTGTCATGTGTCTCCTTGATTACCATAATTATGAGTTCATATGTATCAGCTGTGTTCCATTTGTCACCCTCATTTGTGTTTGCTTTAATAGTTGGTCCCTCACATTCATTCTCTGTCTGGTCACCGTTATGTTTAGAGGTTTGCACTACCTGTCCGTATGCTATCTGGATCTTCTACTAAATCTACTATTAAACTTTGTTGTTTGGCATTACTGCCTTCGTCTGTCTGTCAGCACACACCTGTCTGACACTATCACGGGACCACGCTTGAGTTACCTAAGCTCCTGAGAGCGACCCATTCTTTCACAAATGTTTGTAGCGTCTGCATGCCTAGTTTCTTGATTTTATACACTTGTGGCTATGGAAGTGACGGAACACCTGAATTCAATGATTTGGAGGGGTGTCCCAATACTTTTGCCATTATTGTGTATATAGATTTAATATCCCATGTGTACACTCACCTAAAGGATTATTAGGAACACCATACTAATACTGTGTATGACCCCCTTTCGCCTTCAGAACTGCCTTTATTCTACGTGGCATTGATTCAACAAGGTGCTGAAAGCATTCTTTAGAAATGTTGGCCCATATTGATAGGATAGCATCTTGCAGCTGATGGAGATTTGTGGGATGCACATCCAGGGCACGAAGCTCCCGTTCCACCACATCCCAAAGATGCTCTATTGGGTTGAGATCTGGTGACTGTGGGGGCCATTTTAGTACAGTGAAATCATTGTCATGTTCAAGAAACCAATTTGAAATGATTCGAGCTTTGTGACATGGTGCATTATCCTGCTGGAAGTAGCCATCAGAGGATGGGTACATGGTGGTCATAAAGGGATGGACATGGTCAGAAACAATGCTCAGGTAGGCCGTGGCATTTAAACGATGCCCAATTGGCACGAAGGGGCCTAAAGTGTGCCAAGAAAACATCCCCCACACCATTACACCACCACCACCACCAGCCTGCACAGTGGTAACAAGGCATGATGGATCCATGTTCTCATTCTGTTTACGCCAAATTCTGACTCTACCATCTGAATGTCTCAACAGAAATCGAGACTCATCAGACCAGGCAACATTTTTCCAGTCTTCAACTGTCCAATTTTGGTGAGCTCGTGCAAATTGTAGCCTATTTTTCCTATTTGTAGTGGAGATGAGTGGTACCCGGTGGGGTCTTCTGCTATTGTAGCCCATCCGCCTCAAGGTTGTGCGTGTTGTGGCTTCACAAATGCTTTGCTGCATACCTCGGTTGTAACGAGTGGTTATTTCAGTCAAAGTTGCTCTTCTATCAGCTTGAATCAGTCGGCCCATTCTCCTCTGACCTCTAGCATCAACAAGGCATTTTCGCCCACAGGACTGCCGCATAATGGATGTTTTTCCCTTTTCACACCATTCTTTGTAAACCCTAGAAATGGTTGTGCGTGAAAATCCCAGTAACTGAGCAGATTGTGAAATACTCAGACCGGCCCGTCTGGCACCAACAACCATGCCACGCTCAAAATTGCTTAAATCACCTTTCTTTCCCATTCTGACATTCAGTTTGGAGTTCAGGAGATTGTCTTGACCAGGACCACACCCCTAAATGCATTGAAGCAACTGCCATGTGATTGGTTGACTAGATAATTGCATTAATGAGAAATTGAACAGGTGTTCCTAATAATCTTTTAGGTGAGTGTATGTAAACATGTATAGATTAAATGTATATATACACACCTAAAAATGAATTTATATATACTGGTAATATATGGTTTGTAGACAGATTTAATTATTATGTAAAATATAATATTTTCTTGTTTTTATTTACTATATACTTCTATTTTAGTGTGTACTCATCGTCTATAGTTTTTGGAGAAATAAACACTGTGGGAAGAGCAATAAAGCTACTGAGGTATCAAGCAATTCCAGCAGTGATGTATAAGATGTCATGCATTCTGGTGTGGCCGATGTGTGAAGTGTGATGACGTGACAAAGTATAATTATCGTCTAGGCTTCTGCAGAATGATAAATGCGAGCTTGCATATGGTGTTGTCAGCTGAATACTGGTGAACATGATATGCTTCAATTTTATGCAGATTGCATGTCCACGTACTGATTTCTTTGGTCTTTCTGCAAGGTTGCTTCATATTTCAGTCTTTATAGTCATATTTTGTATATTTTCATACTTAATGTTTCCTGATGTTTATTAAAATCACGTATAGGTATCATGGGAGGAACAATCATAATTAAATTTAGTAGAAACAATCAGTGCCTGGAGGACACACTACTGCTTTTGATCCCAATTTCAGTTTTATTAAACGCAATCAAAAACTTCACACTCGACAAAAACCCTGAACATATTCATGGTATGAACCTGGCAGCTCCTCTGCACTGATGAACAGCAATAGAGAATTTAATTACTTAGAATCTGGCAGTTTCCAGTAATTTCCATTTGTCATAATCTCATCACTAGGTATAAGTGACTCAGAGAGGTTAATAGCAGGTCCGCTGGAGTCTAGAAGGATGAGTTTACGACGGCCAGGTCAGATTTTAGCTGATGACAGGATTAAGTCACATAGCAAAAATAAATAAATAAATATAAATTAAAACATGGTAACGTTTAATAATACTTTGCTAACATTAGTTCAAGCATTAGCTCATTTTTTAGAGTGTGCCAAAACTCTGTCTGCCGCACCCACCGCTAGCCTAGCTTAGCACAAAGACTGGAGGTAAATGGCTCCAGCTAGCCTACTGCTCAATAAGTGACAAAATAACGCCAACATTTTCCTATTTACATGTTGTGATGTGTATAGTTACATCGTGTACTAAGACCAACGGAAAATGAAAAGTTGCGATTTTCTAGACCGATATGGCTAGCATTGCTGACATTTGTTAGCTACTTTAGTTAACATGAACTAATAATGAACAATACTTCGACAGCATTTATTAATCTTTTGTTAATGTTAATTTCAACATTTACTAATGCATTGTGGAAGTCAAAAGTTGTGTTTGTTAACATTAGTTAATGCACTGTGTACTAACATGAACAAACAATGAACAGCTGGATTTTTTATTAACTAACATTAACAAAGATTAATAATGTGGCGAGGTGGACGAGCGAGAGACATGGGAGGAGCGAGCGAGATCGGTGTGCGTGATTGAGAATGAACGTCACCTGCGAGGCACACCGGTCTCGAGTCCTCTCATGAGGGAGCACGGAGACATAAAAGGACGAGCGACTCAAATAAAGGACGAGAGAGGACCAGGCCTGGACTTTATGTTGTATTTTATTTACGTTTTGTTATGTGTGTGCGGCAGTCGTCCGTGAGGGGCTGCCGCTTTTACTTTCACTTTGTTTGTATTCTTTTTGATTAAAGTTTGTTGTTTATTGTTCGCCGGTTCCCGCCTCCTTCTTCCCGTACGAACAAACATCGTTACAAATAAATACTGTAACAAATGCATAGCTCATTATTAGTTCATCATTGTAAAGTTTTTTTTAATTCCTTTGATGTGTTTTTTTTTTCAATAAAAATGTTTACTTTTTTTCAGAATTGATTTTAAATATGAGAAAAAACATCAACAAAAGTCTCAACTGTTGAATTTCTTGTTAGGTCAAGCAAAAAATGGCGATTTATGCCACAAGAAAGAAAAATTTCAGCAAAAGGTTTGTAATTTTAGTCTGTACAATTAGTCAAATCTAGGATTTTGATTGATTATCATTATTATAGATTAATGCATGATCTTTTATCTTTTGAAGCAATTTGGTGTTTTCGTGAGGATCTCTGTCAAATTGTTTAAGAAGAGTTGTTTTTTGTTAAGATGATTCTTATTGAATTTTAATATTTATTAGTGTTTGGTAAATTGTTGCATTGTTTTTTGGCATAAATTGTAATAAAAGGGGTTTTGAAAAGCAAAAATCCTCTCTCTCTCAAAATTCAATAGAGCTTGATTGGCATGACAAATTGTACATTGTCTTGCATTTATATGAGCATGAAAATGAATAAAGTACAACCCCAAATCAGAAAAAGTTGGGACAGTATGGAAAACGCAAATAAAAAAAAGAAGTGATTTCTAAATTTACTTTGACTTGTATTTCATTGCAGACAATATGAACACAAAATATTTCATGTTTTGTCTGGTCAACTTCATGTCATTTGTAAATATGCATCCTTTCCTGTCATTCAGACCTGCAACACATTTCAAAAAAAGTTGGGACAGGAGCAATTTAGGGCTAGTAATGAGGTAAAATGGTTAAATAATGATGTGATTTGAAACAGGTGATGTCAACAGGTAATTGTAATTATGATTTGGTACAAAAGCAGCATCTAAGAAAGGTCTAATCCTTTAGGAGCAAAGATGGGCCGAGGATCGCCAGTTTGCCAACAAATACGTGAGAAAATTATTAAACTGTTTAAAAACAATGTTCCTGAAAACAATGTGAGATTTGGATATTTCACATTCAACAATGCATAACATAATTAAAAGATTCAAGGAATCTGGAGGAATTTCAGTGCGTAAAGGACAAGGGCGCAAGCCTAAGCTGAACAACCGGGATCTCCGATCCCTCAGGCGGCACTGCATCAAGAATCGTCATTCATCTATAAGCGATATCACCACATGGGCTCAGGACTACTTTGGCAAACCTTTGTCAAGTACCACAATACGTAGTTACATCCACAAATGCCAGTTAAAACTGTACTGTGACAAAAGGAAGCCCTACACTGTTAGACATTTATAAGAGATTTTACAGTAACTTACTGGCAACACTGTTGCCAGTAAGTTACTGTATTTGAGATTTACAGTACAATAACCGCATTTCAGTTTACAGTAACTACATGTTACTGTAATTTTGTAATACAGTACCGTTACTGTAAACCTTGGTTAACAGTGCATTAATCCTAATCCTATTCAATCATTAATATTTACTGAATTACATTAATTCTTACATTAATCTATCCTACAGAAGTAATCCAAACAGACAATTATTATGAAATATAAAATTCTTTATTTAAAACATTTAAGTGCTTTAACTTAAACATGTAAATGTGTGGAAAAAGTTCACTTTAAAACATCCTCGAATCAAATCTTATTTTCAGAAAATCATGTATAAAAGTGATCAGAGTAAATTCAATATCACTTATTTTACATTTTATTTACATTTACGCATTTGGCAGACGCTTTTATCCAAAGCGACTTGCATTGCATTCGAGATACACATTTTACATTTTGTCAGTTCTTGCTTTCCCTGGGAATTGAACCCATGACCTTGCTAGCGCCCCACACTATTGTTTGAGCTACAATTTTAAAAACTCTGCAGAAAATAGTTGGTAGAATACTGTAAATAGTTGGTTGAAGAATACTGTAACTTTGGTGCAAAATACACATATACATGAATAAAATATAAGCAAAGAGCAAATTAATTCTGAAACAAGTTATCACAACACAAACACAAGTTTCATGTCTGTACCGATCTGTGCCATCTTCCACATTGGATGATTTCAAACAGGAACCAGGATTCTGCTCCATTATGGCAAGAAGTCCCTCTAGATAAGAATGATATGAAGTTAGTCATACAATTTGAGTATACACAAACTTTTTACACTGTTGGAATTTAATAAAAAATAATAATCCCATTACAATTCATCATAATGGTAAAATAGTATTTTATAAAAAGTTAACACTTTGAGGTACACCTAGCTTAACGTATGCTGTCTAGTCTAATTCAGTCCTGCAATGCCTTCATGAAGATGTGAAATGAAATTTTTTTGTTTTAGCTGGTGATTCAATGTTATGAATATTTTGAAGAATGTACTTTGTAGTGATGCTGAACCTGATTGCATATTAGAGAGGTGTCTCTGTAATTTAGCTTAACAAAATTGATATTGAGTAAAAAACTAAAGAAAACTGTCAGTACATAATAGTAGCAGCAGCACAAACTACATGCTCCAAAAAAGTAATATTACTGAATCACCTCAACATGATTTCACAAACTATTTAATCAAAAACAACAATGTAACCTTTTAACCCTCAGAGCCCGACGGCATCGCCCACGACGTCACACGGCACCTCCGATAAATATCTATATTATTTCATGAAACTTTTATCGATTTTCTTACCGTTTTTTCCAGCAGAAAGCTAACGAGCTAGCCATCACGGGGGTGTCTTTGGTGTCTTTGTAGCCTTTACAGAAGGTTTTCTATCCAGCCTGGAACATGTGCATCTTTTTGGAGTTGTTCAGCAATAAATCAAAACGCTTACATCCAAGATATATCCACTTGATGTCCATAATTTATACATTTTCCGTCATTTTTGCCGCTAGCGCGATGCTAGCTGCCATTTTGGATGAGGGTTTGACCAATGACAGGCTGATCCGTCATCCACGTTGGTGTGCGTCATTACGCATTACCACAGCTCTGTTATTGTGGAGAGATAGAGGCGCACGGCTAGTGTTGAGGAGATAGAGAGAGAGACGCGCTGCAGTTTTGTGGAGAAAGTTTGAGGAAAAAGTTTGAGAAGAAAGTTTGTGGAGAAGTTCCTGATAGGAACTGTTTTGAGGCTTGGCACCAGTAAATATCCAAAATCCAAAGAGGCCAAAAGCGCCTGGACTTTTTTTGGAAAAATGTAAATAGTTTTGGTTCTGTATAAGTTATCATGTTTATTCCTGAGTTCCAGGACTCCAAAGACTTGAACAAACTGTTTTCCAGAGGAAATATGCTTAGCTTTTATTTATTTGTGTGTGTTTTCAATAAATATTTGAGTGATTCAATTTCCGTTTTATGTTTTCATTTGTCTTTATGGTCCCCTAAACTTATTTTACATTCAGGTGACATCAATGCAACACAAAAATACTGACAGTGCAACTTCTCTTGAAAAAAAAGAGGTGTGTCAATTGTCTGTGCTCAACAGGGTTGATGTTTTACAAGCTTTTTTAGTAAATAACACCAGGCGGAAAATTAATTGTAAAAATACCCTTAGGTCTTAAAGGGTTAATGAAGGATGGATTACATGTATACTGCATTAGCTTTAGTAAGGTATCCTCAAACTTAATGCTACATTCGCACCGGCGTTAACGCTTCTCATTTACTTTGAATGGGTGACGTCATGCGTTGCTGAACTGAATTGTGGGTCGCGTCGCTTCACTCACGTTGCAAGTGGCAGAAGTTGAAAGGTGTGTTTGACATCAGCTGTGGCCGGATGCAACCAATCGGCGAGAGTAGCCACGTGCAGGCGGGGAGGAGCTGCAAACGGCGACGTGAAGTCAGACACTTTCTGCTTCCCGCAGTGATGCTTGCACTGTGTTTGCACACTTTATCAGCTGAAGTGAAATAAATGCAATATTTGTCAATACACAGATGTTTCAGAGACATTTTTTGTCATGTAATACTTTATGCACTGCTTAATACAGCGTGTGTTTGTACAAGAATAAAGTTAACATACAAGCCTAAACTATCAATGAAGTAGGGTCTACATTTTCATCTGTTTTATTTTGATAAACATGACATTATAACATCGCAACTACATGAAAAGAGGTTTAACAGTTATAAAAAACAGATTTGTGCGCATTAGAGGAACTGAAGGTTTTAGAATAAACACGAAACACATGTGATCGCTGTCATGCGGAGAATCTGGCCAATCGTGGAACAGCTGTGTCATCATCAAAGTCTGTGCAGTCGCTCTGGAGAAACTGCACCGGCTGTATTAGCCGACTGCTCTCGAATCGCTCTCGCGGTGCTTTGATGCCATCGTCACTGTGACGTGGCGTCGGCGCTGTGTCAGGTCAGACAAAATTTCTAACCGGCATTACACCATGTGTGAATGCAGCGTAAGTGTCTGTGTACATTACATATCCTATTAAAAAAGTGTCTCACCTTGTCCAAGTTTTTATATTCAAACTCCATTAGGTGGCGAAGGAAGGATGACACTCTGTTGTTGATTACAGTTGTCTTCCTGTTCACAACTTCCCTGGTCTTCCGACTCACTCTGGTTTTGGTGGTGCATCTTGTTCCCTCCTCTGGGTTTTTCCTCACGAAAAAAAAACTTAAAGCAAGAGAAAATTAAGAGAATAAAGATATTTTAAATTTCATCACCCTTAGTGCCTTTGCTTTAAATGTTTTTGGTAACACTTTAGAATAATGGTCCGTCATTAAACGGATAGTTCACCAAAAAAAAAAAAGAGTAAATTCTGTCATTTACTCGCCCAGTTGTTCTAAACCTTTTAAAGAATGTTTGTAACCAGACAATTTTGAGGCACCATTCACTTCCATAGTAGGAAAAAATTACTATAGAAGTGAATGGTGCCTCAATCTGTTAGGTTACAACATTCTTCATCTTCTTTTGTGTTCAGAAATGTATTCAGGTTTGCACTTGAACAACATTATTCTAAAGTTTTGCCATGTTTTTTTTTCATAAATTATATTAAATCTGCCAAAATCATCCAAAAATTGTCCAGGACTGCTTAAATTCCAGAAAATAAAATTATATTCTGTCAGTCCTGGACAAACACAGTTTTGGATTATTTTAGTATAATATAATTTATGAAAAAACATGGTACATGGCTAGTTACAGCTAAAAAAAGGTGGAAAAACTAAATAATTTTGTGATTCAGTTAAACAGACCCGACTAAAACATACAAGAAAAATTTTGAATTAACAGTAATATGTGGAGAAACAAAGAGGGGTAACGTTACTTACCGTTGTATGAGTTCCAGTGTCACACAGCACAGGCAGGCTCCTGGTATTCTTATCTAAAATGTAAAATAAATAATGTCAATCCAAATGTAAACGTTGCTTGTTAACGACGTTATTTTTGCAACTAACGTTAGTGGCCAACGTTAATTTACTAACTAACGTCGTCCTAATGTACGCTTAATATGCTCGATAAACAAAATCTTCATTGTATTGGTAAAGTTAATTCAACAAACTCACTTACGTTAAGTCTTTTTAAAAATAAAACGTTGGGTTTACGTTACCTCAGTTTTAGTACCAAAGCTGAAGCAAATGATAACCTAACGTTATGTAAAGTATGTTGTCCGGGCCGTGAGCTCTCTCCTCGGGCAAAACTTACGACGCTCGCTGCACTGGTTCCTAATCTAATTCAATCATGGGCGTCGGAACCATTGTATGTAGGTGGGACAAGACCCACCCACTTTTTACGATCAATGATATTGGACCCACTCACTTTTATCGTCTCTTAACATTCAGCACATGTCTGTTTACCTAACCCTAATCGATAAACACTTATTATTAAACACATATTAGACGCTTTATTTCCACTTTTCTAATATTTTCTTAATTTGTATTGAAAATAAATGCCTTTCCGATTTGATATGTGATGGGAAAACGGAGAAGATTGATTTCGGCGAAAGCCGGACTCGAACCGCGGGTCGATTTGTGTCAAAACTAGATGCCGTGCGTCCTACCCCTACACTACTGTCGCTCTCAATGAAATTGCGATTGATTTACGTAATTTTGTCTTTCCGACCTATACGTTTACCAAGTAAAGCGGTATATTTGTACTTAATGTAATTGGCATCTACTCCAGTAAAAAATTTCTGAGGACCCACCCACATTTTTTTTGCTTCCGACGCCCATGAATTCAATAAACTCATTTTTTAAAATAAAACGTTAGGTTTACCTCAGTTTTTAGCAGCAAAGTTTAAGCAAATGATAACCTAACGTTCTGTAAAGTATGTTGTCCAGACTGTGAGCTCTCTCCTCGGGCAAAACTTACAACGCTGCACGAGTTCCTAATCTAATTCAATAAACTAAGTTACTTTTTTTTTTTAAATAAAACGTTAGGTTTACCTCAGTTTTTAGCACCAATGCTGACAAGCAAAAATTGGGGTGCAGACAACCGCGGCTAGTACAAATCACACTTACCTTGCTTGTTTGCCGTTCTCACGGGGGATGAAAAAATCTTCGCAGGGTGTCCGGACTCCGGACACAGCTCATATGTGTTCTCTGGAACCGTGAGCTCTCTCCTCGGGTGAAACTTTCAACGCTGCACTGATGGTTCCTAATTTAAATCTAAAGCAAATCCTGTCGATCCCAATTGTGCCAAAGAGGCCGTTGTGGTAAATACAGTATTATACTTTATTTTTTAAAAATACAGGAAATCACTGTATTTGGTGTTTGACGTCATAGAAAATACCCATGATGCAACGGGAATTACAGTTATTTACTGTAAAGAGAATTTACAGTATTATACTGGGTGATATATAGTAAATAACTGTACAAATTACAGAAATGTCTAACAGTGTATGTTAACAGTGTCCAGAAGCGCCGTCGACTTCTCTGGGCTCGGAGGCATCTGGGATGGACCATCACACAGTGGAAACGTGTACTGTGGTCAGATGAATCAGTATTTGAGGTATTTTTTGGGAGGAATGGACGCCGTGTGCTCCGGACCAAAGAAGAAAAGGATCATCCAGACTGTTACCAGCAACAAGTCCAAAAGCCAGGGTCTGTCATGGTTTGGGGTTGTGTCAGTGCCCTTGGCAAAGGTAACTTGCACTTCTGTGAAGGCACCATTAATGCTGAAAAGTACATAGAGATTTCGGTGCATAATATGCTGCCTTCAAGAAGACATCTTTTCCAGGGACGTCCATGCATATTTCAACAAGACAATGCAAAACCACATTCTGCACACACTACAAAGTCCTGGCTGCGGAGGAAGAGGGTACGGGTACTTGACTGGCCTGCCTGCAGTCCCGACCTGTCTCCAATAGAGAATGTGTGGCGCATTTTGAAGCGCAAAATGCGACAACGTAGACCCCATACTGTTGCCCACCTTAAGACTTGTTTGCAGGAAGAATGGGACAAAATTACACCTGAAACACGTCATCACTTGGTGTCTTCAGTCCCTAAACGTCTTTTAAGTGTTGTGAAAAGGAATGGCAACATTACAAAGTGGTAAATGCTTTACTGTACCAACTTTTTAAAAAATGTGTTGTAGGTCTGAATGACATGAAGTTGACCAGACAAAACATGAAATATTTTTTGTTCATATTTTCTGCAATGAAATACAAGTCAAAGTAAATTTAGAAATTTTTTTATTTACGTTTTCCATACTTTCCCAACTTTTTCTGATTTGGGGTTGTAGAAGTATTAAACAAGTGTGGAAAAATGGGGTGTGGGAAAAAGTGGTGGTGGTGGTGTGTGTGTGTGTGTGTGTGCGTGTGTGTGTGTGCGTGTGTGCGTGTGTGCGTGTGTGCGTGTGTGCGCGTGTGCGCGTGTGTGCGTGTGTGCGTGTGTGCGTGTGTGCGTGTGCGTGTGTGTGTTTGCTTGCATATGTGTGTGTATAAGAGTTTGTGTGAGTTCATGTGTGTCAGTGTGTGTGTGAGTAAATGGACGCATCACTGTTTGGTCGAGTCTTCCCTCTTTTTGTGGCAGGAATTGATGTATTTTGCTGCTAGTGAAATGTAGTCTCTCTTTTCGCCAAGTAAATATTGAGCTTGTGCATCATTCTTCGGCATTTTGAAGTTGGGACAAATAATTAAAAAATTGGTAAAGAAGTGTTTTCAAATGTCATTATAATTAGGGCAGGTGGCTATGAAGTGCAGCTCTGTTTCTATTTCTCCTTGGCTACAGTACAGGCATAACCTGCTCTCTCTGGGCAGCCAGTTCTGTCTGTATCTGCCCTTCTCTATAGCCAGGCTGTGGTCATTCAGTCTGTACCTCGTCTTTTTTTTCCCAAGCGGCAACCTCCTCCAGTTTCTCTTGAAGCCAATACAGAAGTGACTTAAACTGCTATTCATCGACTGGCCACTAGAGACAGGCTCCAGAAGGGAGCAGAATATCATTGAACTTTCCAGCAGAAAAAAACATGTTTACAGTCTGGTACAAATTGTGGTTTTGGTCTATACGGCTAATTTTGCCCTTCATGACAACTATGAGGGGGGTGAATATTTTTGTAACTCATTCGTTTACATTATATAAAGCCTTAAAGTTCTGCATAATTAAGGGCGTGGCAACTTTGAGTGACAGGTGGATAGTCATTTATCTGCTGTTTGTTAGTCATCGCGTCACCTCAGCTCCGCCCACGTCCCGCCTCTTTGCCCGGACGATTTTGAGGCTTCAAAACTGCTCTTCAGATCCCTATGGGTGACGTCACCGACACTACGTCCATATTTTTTACAGTCTATGTTTTTTCCTCAGTTTGTGGTCACTGACTGTGCTCAGGTATTCTGCTGTCGTGTAATCTCGGTTTAGGGCCAAATAACATTGTAATTTGCTTTGTTTTGTTTCATTCCAGTGAGATTCCAGAGGTAATTTTCCATTTGTGCATTAAAGGGTTAGTTCACCCAAAAATGAAAATTATGTCATTAATTACTCACCCTCATGTCGTTCGACACCCGTAAGACCTCCGTTCATCTTCGGAACACAAATAAAGAGATATTTTTGTTGAAAGCTGATGACTGAGAAAGACATAAGCTAGGCCTGCATTGGCATTCAGTACATTCACACTCACAAGACCCATAAAAGGCATTAAAAACATAGTTACAAAGTCCATCTCACCACAGTGGCTCTACAATAATTTTACGATGCGACGACAATAGTTTTTGTGCGCAAAAAAAATCAAAATAACGCCTTTATCCAACTTGTTCTTGTCTTCCGTGTATGCCTCCACAACGCATGCGCTAGAATATGACGCAGATCCTGCTTTCGGACACATGACCCAGAAGCGATTTGTTTACAAGCAGAGGAAGACGCGCGTATCTAAGCTGTTGAATTCTACATTGATCGTGCTTTAGGTCTCGGCATAGTGCTCAAAATGGGGCTAAAGTGTGCATTTCATGGATTCCCAAACGCTGGCGCTATGTCATATTCTCGTGCATGCGTCGTGGAGGCCTACACGGAAGACAAGAAGAGGTTGAATTAAGTCGTTATTTTGATTTTTTTTTCGCACAAAAACTATTGTCGTCGCTTTGTAAAATTATTGTAGAGCCACTGTGGTGAGATGGACTTTGTAACAACGTTTTAAGTGCCTTTTATGGGTCTTGGGAGTGTAAATGTACTGAATGCCAATGGAGGCCTATCTGAAGCCTTTCTCAGCCATCAGCTTTCAACAAAAATATCTTCATTTGTGTTCCGAAGATGAACGGAGGTCTTACGGGTGTCGAACGACATGAGGGTGAGTAATTAATGACAGAATTTTCATTTTTTGGTGAACCTTTAATCATTTGGTTGGGCCGGATTCTGTGGATGAGGGTGTCATTGTCCTGAGGCTGATTATTGTTAGTCTGTTTGTGGAGCCTCAGGACCAGCTGAATCAGGGACTCTTCCCAGTGTTCATTTCATGGTTTTTAAGGACTTTAAAATGGTAAGAGTTGGGGTCACTCAGTTTTGATGTCCAAAATGTGATGGCTCGTTTCTCAATGTGGATTAGTAGAGGGTATTGGCCCAATTCTGCCCTGCATGCATTGTTCGGTGTGTTCCTCTGGATTCTCAGGATACTCTTACAGAACTCAGCATGCAGGGTTTCAATCGATTTTTGTCCCATTTGTCAAATCCACGGTTTAGGAGAGGACCCCAAACTTCACTGCCATATAATGCAATAGGTTCTATGACTGCTTGGAATATTTTGAGCAGGAGTCTGATTGGTATTTCAAATTGGAGTGATATTTTGATGCCATAGAAAGCCCTTCTTGCTTTCTCTTTCAGTTAATTCACAGCCAAGTTGAAGTTTCCGTTTGCACTGAATTTCAATATTCGAGGTATTTCAATTCAGGGTATGTGTAGTTGGTGGCATGATACATTTTGGTCATCCCAAGGGTGAAATTGTGTCTTTTTCCCTGACATTCTGAAATGTTAGCACTTTAGTTTTAGCCGTGTTAATAGTCAGGGCCCAGGTCTGACAGAACTGATGCAGGACATCTTCTTTCTCTCTCTCTCTCTCTCTCTCTCTCTCTCTCTCTCTCTCTCTCTCTCTCTCTCTCTCTCTCTCTCTCTCTCTCTCTCTCTCTCTCTCTCTCTCTCTCTCTCTCTCTCTCTCTCTCTACCTGTTCTCAGCAGATGGGTGACAGACAGGCACTAGTTTTGGTTGGAGTGATGCAATGTCAGTGGAGATTTCTGCATCCCGTGTCTGTTCTCAGAGGACAAACCCAGACACCGCCAGCTTAAAATAGATTTTGCAGGCAGTACATCAGTGTGAGTTTAGGCAGCAGGATGTGGTCTGCTCACTGTGCTGTGTTTTACATAATGAGCTTAGTTCAGAGCTGGTGGCTGGAGGAGGCCTGAATGCAGAGTGATCCCGAACCAAACCTCTGTCACTCAGCGCCACCAGACACCAAAGCTCATTACTGGAAAGTGATTATGAAGCGATTTTTGCATATTAGGACAATGATTTTGAATTCGAAAGAAGAATTTAGTGAGCCGGAAGAAAACATCTTTAGGGACAGTGAGTCAGCGAGCTCCCTTAATGTTCAAGTTTTGATGGATGAGTCACAGGTTTTTATTTAGTTAGCCATACATTTTTATGGAATTATTGTGGAAAAGCAGTGAGACATAAAACATGATGTCATGTCCTATGTTTGCGGCAGGCAGCAGATAGGCGTAATAAATTAAATTATTTGTTGTTTGGGGCTTTTTTCGCATACCCAAAAAACATTGTGGATAAGTCTTTGTAGTCCCGCTAACCCGATTCCTTGAAAGCACAAGGAAAATGGGACTGTATTCGGTGTGCACTTCACTGGCCTCAAGGCTCAATATGCAGAAACTCTGCTTTCAATAAAACCTCCAAAACAACCACATCCATTTCAGTAGACCTATTTAAAATTCTGGATCTCGCCACACTCAGTTGCTCAGAACGGAAGCTTTTATCTAAAAAAAAAAAAACCATTAAAAAAAACATGTTTGCTCCTGTCAGTCAATCTCTTTCCATCCGTCTTAAATCTATCAGAAGCGACATTTACATGAAACCAAATAATCTGTTAGTGATTGGATTGATGGCTCAATTGGACAGAAAAGCTTTCATGTAAATACCTCAATCAATCTAAATGAAATTGATGGTGAAAACCTAAAATAATCCGATCAATGGGAAAAAAAATTAGCATGTAAAGCATTAAAGGAACACTCCACCGTTTTTAGAAATAGGGCTTATTCAACATCTTTCCTACATTTAGATATGTGGGCAAATGCATTTTTGTCTCAGTGCATTGTTTTAGTTTGGCAGGGTCGCCGCTAGCTTAGCTTAGCATAATGAATGGAATCCTATGTTGCCAGCTAGCATGTCCCGAGTAAAAGTGATCCAAAAAGATAAAAACCCACCTAATTACTTCTTGTGGCTGCGTATTCACAACAAGTACAAATAGCGATGCAGATTAAGACTATTTCCTAGGCAGATATTGACTTGGGACTATATTATGGGGAAGCACTGCTACTTGGGCTCAGAGATATCACTCAACACATGAAATCCCACAACTTCCGTCAACATTTCCGCGCATTTGTATGTCTTACGACATTTATGTCTTAAATCTGGTCAGTGGATTTTTTATTAAATGCCCCTCCAAATCATTGAATTCAGGTGTTCCAATCACTTCCATGGCCTCAGGTGTATAAAATCAAGCACCTAGGCATGCAGACGCTTCTACAAACACTGATGAAAGAATGGTATTATAATGTTAGTGGAAGCAATTGGGAACAACAGCAACTCAGCCACGAAGTGGTAGGCCACGTAAAATCACAGAGCGGGGTCAGCGCATGCTGAGGCGCACGGTGTGCAGAAGTCAATAGCTACAGACCTCCAAACTTCGTGTGGCTTTCAGATTAGCTCAGGAACAGTGCGTAGAGAACTTCATGGAATGGTTTGCATCCAAGCAGCTGCATCCAAGCCTTACATCACCAAGTGCAATGCAAAGCGTCGGCTGCATTGGTGTAAAGCACGCCGCCACTGGACTCTATAGAACATTGGAGACGTGTTCTCTGGAGTGATGAATCATATATATATATTAGGGATGAAATGGTATGGAAATTTCACATCACGATTATAGTGACCCAAATTATCACGGTTATCAATATCATCATGGATATATATATGAAATGAAGTGAAGTTTTTTGGCTTTTAGCATGGTTATGTAAGTCTTACTGTTATCTATAAGCTAGTGTGATCCAAAACAATGACAAAATTCACATTTAGAAGATGTAAGCATTCAAAATGTACAGTCTCTCACATCCACCAATATGGATGACATCACACTGAACTTCAGCTTCTCATTAGATTTTTTTCTGATATATCCCGTCACGTCAATCTGCTCTGGTCCAGAGACACGATAGCACAGATCATATGCGCTAGTCGACGTATCGGACCCATTTGAATTCTGCACAGAATGCTGTATTTCAAAGCGATATGGAGGAGATTATGATGAGAAACGGTTAGAGATTATGAAGAAACTGTGGCTTTAACGAGCTGAAAGGCTCTAGTCAAGCTCTGTGATATAAACAAAACGCTATTGGCTGTTTAAAAAAAGGGGAGGAGCTGTTCGATATGTCTTCCCTGTCTTCCTGTTTCAGTGGAAATTGCGTCAACACATTGAATAATGCTGCACATTTCAAGGCACTTCAGTGGGCCTTTAAAAGATACACATTTATATATATATTGTAATATAGTTTCACATATTTTTAATATGAAGGAAAGTCATAGAATTATTGCATAATTCACTGCTTTCATAAACCCATGTGCAGTGATGTGGTAACATGTTTATGTTCACCTCTTTTCGTTAAAATGCCCATCAGTCCTCTGATCACCATTTCTGAACTGCATTTTATATTTTAAACAGTGAGGAAGAAGACAACAGGGTAGGCTATTTGACCGTGAAATCGGCAGCTGGGGTTATTTTACTATCTTGACGTGTCCATATGTGAGTGAGGGACACGTCAGTCCCGTATCCTCCTCACAATGTCACCTTTAGATTATCTCTGGAGGGAAATCTCATCTGTATTTGTGAAAGATTTCTGACAGCAGTATTGAGCAGCTTTAAATGCTCATTTATTCCTCCTTTGGCATCTGACTCTCTTGCAGAGATCGAAACCATCATATATAAGATCTGAGAAAGCAGTGGTTCTTGTAGAGATATAAATAATATGAAACTTGGACTTAGACTGTGTATACATTTTCCATGTTAAACTTTATTTTAAGGTGTCCTTGTTTCAGTGTAACTATGCATTTAAGTACTGAATAATATTAACTACATACTTACTATAGGGTTAGGATTAGTTTTTGGTTTAAGGTTAGTTCCATGTAGTTATAATACGGGGCTGTTGAATGCTTGAATCTGATTGGTTGACGAACATTCTTAGGTGTGCAATTATTTTCAGGGAAACGCACGGCTAAAGTAGTTCCAGGCAGGTTTCGACCGCATTACAGTTCCATTTCACCTGGCCAAATATTTCAGTTATTTCAAAGGTCCACAGCAAAAGAACCAAAACCCACAACGACACATATTTTGTGACAAAATTACATTTTATTATGTAAGGAAAGCACATACACTCTTTCTCCCACTTGAACGCACACCCATACAGTACGTACACACACTCGCACAAAACATGTTGCCAGCGCCACTCTGAAAATATATTATCAGTAAAACAGTTTAGAAACTTAAAAGCTACATGGCATTTCTCACTAGTGAGGTAATATAGGCGCTGTTCTTGAAGCAGATAAACATGCAGTAGAGACGCTGCTGTCGAACACTGTTGAGAGACACACAGACTCAGGTAAATCACACACACTTAATCTCACTCTCTCTCTCTCTCTCTCTCTCTCTCTCTAATAACTGCATTAGTCTGATATCAGTGGCTCAAGCCTCTGTTATTAGCTCTAAAATTAGGTTTTGGAATTAGCAGCGGAGTCTTGGGATTAGATCAGCTGCGGCTCGTCTGTATCATAGGCCGTAAAAAAATATGGACGACGCGACTTCATTGGCTTCCGCTGATGAGAGTTGAAGCTTTTGGAGGCCCGCACACGGCGCTGACATCTTGCGCAGATTTGGGACAGAGTCTGCGCGGTAGAGAGCAGGAAGTAGAGGCGTGATATCAAAAGCCCGCCCACACTCTCACAGATGTAGAACAATTCATTATGTTGGTGTGATATAAACAGTTATGGAAATGTAGAAATTACAGCTAAAGCTCCAATCTCCTCCCAAAAATTTCACTCAGAGAAGCCGTCAATCTCAGCTGTCAATCATGACGTCACACCCCCCGTTTTTATAGCATCAAATAACTCACTAAAACTAAACTTATTTAAAAAACGAACACTTGAAATGAAATCATCGTGATAAAAACTGCCTAAAATGACAGAAACCATACTTAGGAAGCAATTATTTGAAGTGTAATTGAATTGTTTAGTGTGTCTCGCGTCCGTTGTAATACACGGAGGGGTGGGGTTTATGAGCTATACTGGGACCAACCACCCGGGGGGGGGCGATCGAGGCGCGGAGGCTTCAGTATTTGAGAGAAGTGCTGTAGGCTTGCTCTGTATGGGCAGGTGGGACAGAGCCCCACCAAAATATGAATCACCAGGGGCGGTGTTTACGTATGGCAGAGTAGGCCTATGGCAGTTGTCTTATCCTGGCATTCAGACAAGCAGTGGAAATAAACAGCTCGTTAGTTCTGTTGTAGCTTTGAAAAGCAAATTTAAACGCCATGTCCTAACCAGATACGATGTGACAAGGTTTTTAGCGGCAACCGAGACTTGACTCGAGATCAATCACTCAAAAATCACAGCCAATCAGAAGAGCGTGTGGGTGGGCTCTCTCTGCAAGCGCACTGACTGCTTTGCAATGAAATGGATGAGTACAGTATCAAATTCTTTACTTACACCATTTTAGCGTTATTAAAAATACATACAGTGTTACAAACTGTGCAGGCAGGAAGGCGACGACAGGTAAAGGTAGCTGTCAAACGGAGTTTAATATAGTATTCTCAAGGAAGTCAGACAGGTGATCGCACAACACACATAACATAACTGAGATCGGACAGAGACTGAATGAATGGGAGGAACTTATATAGTGAACACCAAGAGGATAATAACACAGCTGACACAGATTAACTAATAATTATGTAAACCGGGGAGACAGACAAGAGGCGGGAAACTTAACAAAGGAACATGTGATAACAGAAAACCAAAACAAACAGACCATGACTGTGACATACAGAGTGACTGAAACAATTTTATTATCATTGAATGCACTTGTTTGCTCACCTTGAGTTGACAGTTTGAACAGTTGTTTCCTTTCATTTGTTTTCAAGATCTGAGGTGAATTATCCATCCATTGTTGCTTTCAGTAATATAAAGATCACGGAAAATGATATTCAAACTGACTTAAAATTATTTTTTACATTAAATAAAGCACTTAATCTGCACTTGTCATATTTTGTATGTTCCAGCCACAACAGCACAGAAATAAAAACTGTATGTAAAATAGAATCGTTCTGAATCGACGTTACACTTGATTAGTACAAAAAATTCGGATTAACTTGGAAACAATAATTTTTCTCACGTGTTTGGTTAGGACACAGTGAAGGCTTAGGGCTGTTTCAGTATTTGCATTGATTTTGTATTGTTGTTAAGTCTGTTGTTAAGTTCTTTTAGTGGATTTTTGTCCACATTTTGTTTAGATATAGGCTAATGTGATTATTTGGGAATGTTGTTGTTGTATGGCCAGAAGGACTCATGCCATACCCTAAGTTTTTGTGAAACGCCGCCACTGTTCATCACCAAACAAACACCTCTATATACACTGAATTAATAATAAATTATAAATGTGTTCAGCATTCTGCAACAAATATTTTTCAGATTTTCTAGACAAGTTTAAGTCGTAAGGTGAGCAGGATATATTAAAATGTAGCACATGGATTCGCAAGGAATATTTTCATGATACTGATGGCTCATTTCCACAGAGCGGTACAGTGCAGTATTCCATTGTCAGAAGTTGTGAATGGTACCCTAATTCCGAACCTTTTTGGCACCCTTCCGTTGGGGTACATAGCACAGTAGTCCGGTACTAAAGGGTGGAGCTAGACTCGCTGCAGAACGTTGATTGGTTGACAGAGAATTGTCACTGCAGCCTTGGCTCAAACAAAGCATGTCTTCTTCTTGACAACAGCCACATGCCGAGAAGATATGCAGAGACATATCTGCTGTATGTCATCCACTGTTGTTTACTGTGCCGCTTCTTTGTGCGAGAATGACAGCGAACACTACACCATGCATATCATAAGGGTACTGTTGCCGGTGGAAACGCAAGCCAGATCAGGGCTTACGGTCCCGAATTGTACTGTAGTGTACCGTACTGAACCGCACTGCACCGCACCGCTTATTTTCTCTTATATCCTATTTAAGGGTATAGGGGCGATTTCCGATTCAGCCCAGGACAAAACCCGTCCAAAGCCAAAGCAAACACAGATAATGCACTGCTGCTAAAGTAAATCTTGTGCTAATGCTCAGCATGATTGAAGTGCTTGTTTAAATCCATTCCACAGAATTCTGCAGAATTTCCCTCAAAATCAGCACAAAAGTTGCAGTCTGCAGTTTTCGTCCAGGCCTTGGCATTACTCAAAACAAAAGTGACACATTCATCTTTTAAAAAGCAACCAGCAAACAAAATTAAACAAGCTTTCATCTTCTAATAAAAAGTGAATCTCATCTGCTTTCATGAATTAATGTCTGCTGCTTCCACATATGGCCAATTAATAATTATGTCTCAAGGTAAGATTTTTTTTATTGCATTAATATTCATTGATCTGTTTTCAGGACAATCTAAAATGACGGATGAACCCATTTTAAACCTGCCAGAGTCGTAACGAACAACAGGACCTGAAGTAACAAGACAAATGTTCATGTCTTATGGTTTAAAGTAAACCCAAAATCTGAATAATCTCAATACAGCTGCTTCTGCATTTTACTCATGAAAACAATAGGGCTGGACCAGAATATTTGAATATTCATTCGGTGGGTTTATATTCGATTTTCAATTTTGGTATTTGAATATTTAGGTTTCTTTCTTCTTGCAAATCCAGCACCCCCCTCGAAATGTTTCTCATTCGCGGTTCTCATGAATATGTTTTCACAAAAAAATCTGGCAAAATACTTTTTGTTTTTACAATTATCTTATAGCCTAGCCGTTTTTAATAGGATGGACAGTTGAATAGGAGCCCAACCTCGTTATACTTAATAGATATATTTGCTTCTTCTTAGCCTAAGTGTTCCCTGCAACTGAGTATATTCTCTGTCTAGAGCGCACAACTGCATGAGCTTATATGGAAGAAGCGCATGCCAGAGCTTGCATTTTGGGTTAAGCTGCGTTGTTTTGACATTGTGGAAAATAGAATAATAGAATCAAATAGCCTTTTTACCCGTTAGGGATGTGACGGTGAGAACATTTTCCCTCACCGTCACATTACAGTGATTGTGCACTGTGTGGCCGTGAATAAATGCCCGTGCGGCCGGGCGCATTTTACTTTCGGTTTAGAATTAGCGCCAATTCGGGGGTGGGTTTGTCTGGATGCCAGCCGAACTTAGCCCCGCCCACAACATTTGCGGTCGGGCAGTTGGGTCTGGACTTGACCCGTTGTGGAGCAACTATGCCCGAACAGGAGCTGTTCGGACCAATGAAATTGTCAGGGCGGGCTTTATATATGATGATGGACAGATGATAAACAGTAACGTAATCATCCACGTCACCAAAGAGCGCTTGGGTTGAATTTGTTCTAATCCTAAACGGAGAACTTGTTCGTATATGCATTCACCTTCACTATTTCTCTCAGAAATGATGATCGTGTTGGTAAGTAGTACTCTGTGTATCCTTAAATTATTTTTTACAACACCTTATACTCATCTTCTTTTACTTCTTTCTGCGTGCGTGCAGACAGGGTTGCCAAGCTTTCACAACAAAACATGCCCAATTGCTACTCAAAACTAGCCCAAAACAAGCCCAATAGCTTTCCTGGGGGGTTCTCCGGAAAAAAATGGCGTTTGGGGGGTAAAATATGTGTTTTTTTTGGCAGGGTTGCCTGCTAAAATTCGCATTCCTGGTTCTAAATATCACATAATTGGGGTCGCTTCAACCTGCGGACATGGAAAAACAGCCTGTGGGAAAACCGCGGACTTGGCAACACTATGTGCAGCTGAGTTCTGTTGATATTTGACAACTAACGTTATGCGTCGCTCCGTTGCTCTGATTGGTTGTAGGTCTATCCAATTGAGGTCTTTCCTGGTTCGGTTGAAACACGCCCCATAATCACAGCCCAACGGAGCAGTATCAGACTCATATTCTGACTAGAACTGAGTATGAAAACGTCAGGCTTGGGGCGGGTTGCTTGAATGGTGGGTTCATTAGCCTATTATTCTTAAAGCTGCAGTCCATAAGTTTTGCTTCTGTGTCGTCATCTCTGTTTGAAACCTGCAATTGCAGTTATTTGCGGAGTTATCACATGTATATGTGAGTTGTGCATGGGTTCCTCAACGCGGATGAATCTAATGTTTTGAGGAGTATGTGCGACTTTGCTGTCAGTCACCGGTGTGGATACTGTACTTCAGAATAACAGATTCTACGTCTTGGAGTATAACCTAAATAAGAATTTTCACCAGAAAATGTCATCTGAACAAGTAAGTAACTGCCAATTTTGGGAACAAAACATTACAATAAATTGCACTACCAACAGTGATTAAATCTAACGATCGCTGCTGCTGGTCTGTGCTGAGACTCTCGTTCGGCTCACGTAGCACGTTCAGTTTTTAATTGTAGTTAATCTGTTCTCTAACTGAACGAAAAGATTTTTACTACAATAAAATATCAAAACGACAGTGGGGGCGGAGCCGCGGTGGGCTAGTGATGTTACCGGTGTTATGCCTGAACGCTAACACCGACTACTGTTGCAAGCCTATTACCCATTATTATCAATCTAAATTGATCTACTATGAAATATAGGAGCTTGTTACTGGGATTTAACAGACATGTGTGTTTTGTATCACTAGTGCAGTGTCTGTTCTCGGAGCATAAGCCCTGCCCACGTGAGGCGCGCCGCTTCTCGAGATTCTTGCCTTTATTAGAGAGAAGAATATGTTCAGCCCTCTCCCTACGAAGCTTTGAATATTCTGTGTTGATTACTACTGAAGCTTCAAAGCTCAAAAAATGGTATTCGGACCAGCCCTAGAAAACAATCATGCTTCATATGTGCATCATGAAGGAACATTTGCAGACTCATTGTCCGTTAATCACATATAGTGCGTACCTTATGGTGACAATATTTACAAGAGGAACAGTAGACCTAGAGCAAGCAGAGTGCATTACTCTTCACAATCTATTTCTATTTCTCAGGAACGGAGCGTTTAAGATCGAGGTGTGAATTGGCAAGAAGACCTGAGGCATAGAAGCTTTTAAGACCACCTATAAAGAAGAAACACTATTGAATGATACATCTCGGCTTGTATTTCCCCATGTTTACAAAGGAACTCTTCCTCTTTTCAAACCACAGATAATGCATAATGCATAAGCACATGAATTATGAAGTGCTGTTGATAAGAAGACTCAGCTCTGTCTCCTGCCGTCCGTCTTCACAGGATTCCTTTCTGTCTTGCTGATATCATCAATTACAGTCTTTCTAGCAGAAGAAGACAGCATTTTTTCATGTTGCTTTTTGCATGTTTTTGTTGTCATTTTTTATCTGCTTAATTACCTTCTTCTGTTTTCTGGATATTAATTGTACTGTATTGTGAAGTTTTTTTTATGCATTCTACTTCTTACTGGAAAATGCTCTCATTTATAACATTGGCCTGATAATAAGAGGATTAGATCATTTTAGCCAGATTTCTCTAAAGTTTGTGTATGTGCTAAACACAGCAGTAATAGTTGAATAGAAAATGACAAATGGCCAGTGACTGAGTTGCGAAGCGCGCCGGACTTCAAAAGAACCAACCAACTCTGGGAGAGACGTGTGCTTTGTCTTTTTAAAGACAAACTTGTCCACACCTCTCTTTGGGTAACTTGACCAATCCAGAGCGGGAGAAAGTTCCCTTTGTCTCTGAAAACGAGCTGACTGCATGTTTTACTCCAAAGGGGTGGTAACAATAGTGTAATACATTTTATAACAACACAATGTATTTCTCTAGTTCTACCAGAAAGACTCAGGAGGCCAGATGAAGAACAATGAAGCAAATGTATTAACAGACCAGCAAGTATTATATTTAGAGTTCTTTGGCATCGGTCCCATCCATAGTTCCCGTCTCGGGGGTAACGGACTCTGCATTTCCTGCTTGGAGATGAAGGCAGGGGCGCAGCCGACCCCCTGGGAGGTATAGGCAGGGACCATCCTGGTGGTGGTGGCTGGTGGGGAGGATGGAGGTAAATGTTGGCGTCAGCATCTGCGAACTCAGACATGTGTAAGTACCGATCTTTTATACTCTGAGTATTAGGACATGATTGGTTAGGTCTGATTGTAATAAGTGACGTAACATTAAGGGCCCTATTTTAACGATCTGAAACGCAAGTGTCAAAGCGCGAACCGCAAGTAACTTTGTGGGCGGGTCTCGGCGCTGTTGCTATTTTCCCGGCGGGATAAATGGCTCTTGCGCCCGGCGCAAATCTAAAATGGGTTGGTCTGAAGTAGCTTCATTATTCATAGGTGTGGTTTGGGCGTAACGTGAATAAACCAATCCGAGCGTCATCCAACATTCCCTTTAAAAGCAGGTGCGCAAGTTCCATTATGGATTGCTATTATTATGGCGTATTTACCAGGCGCTCGCCAGGAGCGGTTCACAGCCGAGGAGACTGATGTTCTTGTAAGAGCAGTGAAAGACAGAGAAGTGAAGTTGTAATGTTGTAGCCTACATTATGGTAAAGGTGATTTCACAGTCTTTTTTTTTTTTCAGTCTTTCAGTTTTTTCAGTCGATTTTTTTTCCTGGTTCTTGACGGACAAACCAATTTGTCAGATGTCCTTATATACATATATGTCTTGCCACTATTGGGCAAACAGATCCTTAATTATTACAATTAGCCTGAATCATTTGTAAGCTAGATTTATGCCTATTTTTTCACATCTTCGTGGCACACCACAATGATTTCCGTCATCTCATGTGTTAATATTTTTTTAGTGTAACAATTTATGATTTGCAAAAATAACTGTTGCATCTGTGTAGGTTAGCTACATGAGCAAAGTGTATGCGCGTTGTGCACGCTATACATTATGGTCAAGCATGCGCCCTTAAAATAGCATAATGAACAACGCGCAACGCGCCACTGACTTTAGACTAGGTTTTTTCTGGTCAGTGGCGCAATTGTTTAATGGAACAGCAAAATAGCACCAGGGATTGTTTGCGCCGAAACACGCCTCCTTTTTTGCGCTGAACCGCCCAGGGAGCGCAAGTTCATTCACTAATTTAGCGACGTGCTTCTGTGGAGGGAAAAGCGCGCTTTGCGCGGGTGCAAAATAGGAATGACACATGCGTCGGTGTACAAAGTCAATTGCGCTGGGTGCAAGATAGGGCCCTAAATCTTCCTGGCAGAACTTATGCTAGAGCTTCATTTCCGGCTCACAGAGAGCTTGTTTTTGATGCCAGGAAGTATGTGGCTTGATTGGGACACTTTTTCCCAGTCATTTCGATGGCAAACATTTTCAGAATCATTTGATTTTGTCAACTATAATAAATGTCATACACACAATACTCAAATATCATTTCGAGCTTCAGTTCATTTATGAGACATGTGTGCAATGCATGATCACCAGCGCTAAGGCTATTGTCTGTTATATTGGCTTCTTATTAAATAAGAAGCAAATATATTAAAAACATTGATTAAAATTAAGATACAATTTATACAAAACGAAACAGGCCAAATAAATCTCGTCTTAACAGTCTTGCGTCTATTTATGTTGCAGCAGGATTCATATTTATACAGTCTTTTTGGGTTTAATATTCACAGATGCTAACAGAATAAACTTAGCATACCTTACAATCAGCGGCTGAATCCGTTGCTCTGAACAGAACATGAACAGCTTTTCACCGGGAGAATTATTCCAGGATTATTCCTCAACGCGTCTCAAAACGATGTAGTTGAAGTCTAGCGCTTCACTTGAAGTGTTTGTTTGGGTTGATGTGTGGGCGTTGACGCATGGATCACCTCAGTATATTTGAATCTCAAAGAGCGAGCGCTCCGTGGGCATGGTCGCATTACCGGATAATGAAGAGGCTCGCAAAAGACTGACATCTCTCTCTTTTCAAACAGAGTACATAAACACAGAATATTTGTTTGCGATTTGATTTACATTATTTAAAACCTGACATTTTAATGTTTCTTTGGACATATGTCTCATGTTTGTGTGATAAGTTTTCACTAAGCTACAGGTCATTTTCTGAAGAGAATCAGATGATAAGAAAAAAAGCGAGTCGATCGACTCAAGGGGGTTAAACTAAGATATATTCTTACACATGAAAACAAGCATTTAAATTACCTTAACAGAACTTCCAAATATCATGACTAGTAGAGTATAACATAAGGAAAATGCATACAGATATATCGTATACATTCTGGAATAGTTCAATTATGAGGTAAATGGAGAGATTGTCTGTGTCTGTGTATTGGAATGGCTTTTCCCCTGTCCCGGCCACTCTGCCTGCGTGGGGATGGGGACATTGCTGATTACGATCTCCTTGAAATATCCAAAGGATCCTCAAAGGGGTTTTCTGCTTAGCATCGGCCAAGCCACAAAAGTGACAACGGAGGCCATTCACCGTAGACTTCTTGGCACCAGGACATTAATTTATATGCAAATATCAAAAGGCTAAAAGCTTTCTGAAGCTTAGAGCTGAATCGACTCATCATGATTCAGTCCAGACGCTGTGTAAACTACAAAAACACAAATTTGTGAAAACAGTAAGGTCATGTGCATATATATTATGTGTTCAGTCTATTAGGCGTGTAGTGTTTCTTTACAAAGTGACTGCCAACTACTGGCCTGGTAGCAGAACACAGCATTTTTACACGTTTTCATAGATCCGTTTGAATGAGGATCGCTATGACAACGTTGTCATCTGTACGTGAGAAAAACCCAAAGGAACACTTTTCCAATTTTAGAACATAATTTTCACGTAAACATACCATTAAGCTCATTGAGCATTACAGCTCCTTTTGAGCCAAACGGGGTTAGAAATTGGCCAATGCTCTGAAAAAGCTGATCATATGGCCGCACTTTATCCCTGCACTATCTCTTATTATTACCTACAGTAAGTGCTCCATTCTCAATAAATACAGTCCTCTTAGGAAGGAAGGGTGAATGAAATGAATTATAGTCTTTTTTTGCTTTTTTCCGTTCATTGCAAAAACATCAGTGGAGACATGTTGTTATTACCGTAAAACTTCAAATAATAGCCCGGGCTTCTATTCACCCAAATCACCGAACTGCACCGGCTTGTATTTGAAACAGGCGTCTATAAGAGACAGGCCTTTAATTTAGTGTTGAGATGTTCAAGCATGACAGTAGGAGGATTACCACATTATATTACGTTTTATTTATAATTAATTTGAATGTGTTTAACAAATCATTTAATGTAAGAAATGTCTTAGATTATTGGCAGAACAAAAAACGAAACGATGTTACAGCAATGGGCAGAACAATATAAGTTAACGTTACCGCTAAAATCCATTGAGCGTATGAACTTGTTGCCCGAAACACATCAACAAGAAAGAATGAAGGCTACCCTGTAAAACAACTGCAATGTGATAGAGAATTACTCTATTCATCACTATCATCATCCCCGCGATTCTCCTCCACTTCTCCCTCTCCAGCCTCTGCTAACTCTGCCTGCCTTGCTCGCACTAACAGCTCCGCCCAGATGCGCACGGCTCTCCCTCTTTGAAACAACGGATAAGGTGATCCTCGCTTCCATCAGAAGCTACTGTCAGGCCACATACCCAAGGATAACATCCCGAACTTAATGAAATATATCTCCTCCTTCTCCCTCGCACACACAAACACACGCGCACGTCTGCGCGCAAGCATTAAAGGAATTTTTCAGCCGCTCTGTATCCAGCTTTACCCACGCTTGAAATTTGACAACTGTCAGCTTAAATGTCAAATTATACTTTTCTCCATGGTGGTATTGAGAGAATTAAGAAAAACTGAAGACTGAAAGTTCGTTAACCTCTTTGTTATGTTGCCACAGTGATGAGTCGTTCATGAACGGTTCCGTCTGTCACGTGAAATCTAATTAAAACATAGAACAGACGATCTGACGGGTTTGAGAAGATCAAATACAGCCCGATACTGAAAAACAGACCCGGCGTCTATTTGAGACCGGCCTTTATTTACCCAAACCTGTCGTCACACCAGGCGTTTAAAAGAGACAGGCGTCTATTTGGGACTCGGCTATTATTTGAAGTTTTACGGTATTATAGAGCCATGATGAACATTTTCTTTTTAAAACCCTAAAAGAACAAACTGTCTGTAGGGCCTATCTACAAGAGACATGTATCTAAGTGGCCTTTCAATAACCTCTAAATATCGTTCCATGCAGCCCCCCGCTTAATGGACAGGACTATTGACGTGTGTTCATGAGGAGTGGAGGAGGCCCCTGGGGTGTTTATAACAGGAGGACTCTGCAGGACATCTCACAGCGGGAGGAAATGCAATCTGACTGCATCACACAGTAAAGTGTTTCCCTGTTGCTCTCATGCTGGAAACAAATCAGCACTGTGGCTGTTTTATCATGGCTGTACCACTGGAGAAAGAACACTGCAAATATTATTTTGTACTATTGCGTGTCTAAAATAAGCAGGGAAATATGTCAAATAAAACTTACACAAAAGCCACCAAATAGGCCTACTAGGCTACTCCAATCCCTTTTCACCTTATTTATAAGTTTATGCTATGCTCATGTACAATTGTGTGCTATATTTTCTGTACTGTGCAAAATATACAATTGATATAAGGTAACACTTTAGTATAGGAACACACATTTACTATTAACTACGACTTTTGCCTCAGTAAACTCCTAATTTACTGCTTATTAACAGTAAGTAGTGGAGCGGCTAAGTGATATAATCGTTCAGTTTATGATACAAGCGTGAAAATTGGCATGAGCAGTCTCCATGGGTCACTTGACAAGAAAATTGTCCGAGCCACTTGAAATTTCAAGATGGCGGACATTTTTCAAGATGGCCGACACCTTAGTGGAGCAGTTAAGTGATATAGCCCTTACGAAAGGAAAATATATTTACCAATATATTACTTGAAATATATTATAATATATTGTTAATATATTGATGGTACATATATACAATATATGTAATATATTGCAGTATATTGCAAAATATACAAATGATTGCCGCTTTCAATATATTGCAATATATTGGAAAATATAAATATTAAATCCCAAATATTGGTATATATCGCCTAATGTATTACATGATATTTTCCAATATACTGCAATATATTTTTGTTTCGTAAGGGAGTGGTTTATTTGGTGATACAAGCATGAAAATTGGCATGAGCAGTCTCTGAAATTTCAAGATGGCGGCCATTTTTCAAGATGGCCGACACCTTAGTGGAGCAGTTAAGTGAAACAGTATAGTGGTTTATTTGGTGATACAAGCATGAACATTGGCATGAGCAGTCTCTGATGGTCACTAGACAATAAGCCACCCACAGCTACTTGAAATTTCAAGATGGCGGCTATTTTTCAAGATGGCCACCACCTTAGAGGAGCAATTAGGCTTAAGAAATCATTTAGTTGCTGATACGATCATGAAAATTGCCTTGAGCTGTCTCAAAGGGTCATTTGACAAGAAACCGCCCACAGCAACATAAAATTTCAAGATGGCGGCAGCTTTTCTGGATTACTGCCGCCCGCCATGTGGATCTTTAAATTATACATTTTCTCATAGAAATGTATTGGGTTCCTCAAAAGACTCTGTCAAGAGAGGTAGTTTGACTGTGTTTTGTCTGACTCCTCACCCATAAACCATAAACCACATAAACCGTCATAAACCACTATAACACTTAACTGTTCCACTAAGGTGTCGGCCATCTTGAAAAATGGCCGCCATCTTGAAATTACAAGTGGCTCGGACAATTTTCTTGTCAAGTGACCCATGGAGATTTTCACGCTTGTATCATAAACTTAACGATTCTGCCAAACATAAGCACTTAGCCGCTCCACTATAAGGTAGTTTTGTAGTGTTTAGGTACTGGGTAGGATTAAGAGAATAGAATACGATCATGCAGAATAAGGCATTAATATGTGCTTTATAAGTACTAACAAACAGCCAATATCCTTGTAATATGCATGCTAATAAGCAATGGTGACGAGTGGAGCATGAGATTAGTTTGAGAACAGATTTGCTGCGTCCCAATTCGCCTACTTATACTACGACCTAAAAGTATGTACTCTTTTTGTAAAGAAAAAGTACATACTTTTGAGTGTGTAGCAGAAGAGTATGCAAGCTTTGGGACATACTACTTTTTCATATTTAACGGACTCTGTCGCTTAGTTACGTGCATCCCGTCACCGTTTAAACTGCCCTGTCAATCATCTTAACAGTTCAAATCCTCCACATTCAATTTTTATTTATTACCGTATCGGAGAGAAATGTAGTAGCACGTTGATCTGCCATTTGTGGGTCTTTAATGCAGAGACTCCTCTCATGTGTTTGCAAAGTTAATGGCCAAACGTATAGTAGCAAAAGTTCACAATGCTGCTGCAGGTGAAATATAATGTGGCTAACACTGAATAAATGTATTTTCGTCAGGTTAAATACTGATATATGCTCACTCAAACCCCTTTATCTAACCCTCTCTGTCGGACTTGCATAACCGTCATGTTTGTAGTTTTTTTTAACACTTTTTATCCGTGTTTGTAGTTCTAATCGAATCCTCGTCCATCTCGCAATGGGTTGTGGGCAATATCAGCCGTTAGAGTGCGCATCGATCTGCACTTTGAATTCTGACCGGAAATAGTAGACCATCCGGGAATCTTTGGAAAACTCTTTTCAACATACTACGATTTGGGACATACTAATTCTTTTTTCTAATACTATTTAGTACGGATAGTATGCGAATTGGGATGCAGCAATATACACCGACCAGGCATAACATTATGACAGGTGAAGTGAATAACACTGATTATCTCTTCATCACTGCACCTGTAAGTAGGTGGAATAGATTAGGCAGCAAGTGAACATTTTGTCCTCAAAGTTGATGTGTTAGAAGCAGGAAAAATGGGCAAGCGTGAGGATTTGAGCGAGTTTGACAAGGGCCAAATTGTGATGGCTAGATGACTGGATCAGAGCATCTCCAAAACTGCAGCTCTTGTGGGGTGTTCCCGGTTTGCAGTGGTCAGTATCTATCAAAAGTTGTCCAAGGAAGGAACAGTGGAGAACAGGCGACAGGGTCATGGGCGGCCAAGGCTCATTGATGCACGTGAGGAGCGAAGGCTGCCCCGTGTGGTCCAATCAAACAGACGAGCTACTGTAGCTCAAATTGCTCAAGAAGTTAATGCTGGTTCTGATAGAAATGTGTCAGAATACACAGCGCATCGCAGTTTGTTGTGTTTAGGGCTGCATAGCCGCAGACCAGTCAGGGTGCCCATGCTGACCCCTGTCCACCGTGAGCCTCAGAACTGGACCACGGAGCAATGGAAGAAAGTGGCCTGTTCTAATGAATCACGATTTCTTTTACATCACGTGGATGGCCGGGTGCGTGTGTGTCGCTTACCTGGGGAACAAATGATACCAGGATGCTCAATGGGAAGAAGGCAAGTCGGCGGAAGCAGTGTGATGCTTTGGGCAATGTTCTGCTGGGAAACCTTGGGTTTTGCCATCCATGTGGATGTTACTTTGACACGTACAACCTACCTAAGCATTGTTGCAGACCATGTGCACCCTTTCATGGAAATGGTATTTCCTGGTGGCTGTGGCTCTTTCAGCAGATAATGCGCCTGCCACAAAGCAAAAATTTCATGAATGGTTTGAGGAACAGGTCAGGGCTGTTTTGGCAGCAAAAGAGGGACCAACACAATATTATTACAAAATGTTATGCCTGATTGAAGTGTGTTAAATGTTCTATAATGCTGTACTCATTCAGCAATTGTTATGCTAACGCCATCAAAGGATTGTGTTGCCAATTAACAAGTTAGCATTTACTGAATTAGCTAGTTAAAGATAGAAGTTTTAACTAAAAGCATTTCAGTTGAAATTACATGATCATTTTAAGTAAAATGTACAAATCAGATTACTCATATTTCAAGAGCAATTAAATGTATGGCTACGAAATAAAAATCTGCCAGTTCTGCTTACTTAAACTGAATTTCTTAACTTTAAAAAATGTATGTGATTACCTCAAGTTTTTCCAACTTATTCGGGTTTACAGATTATCTGTGAAGTGGAGCAGGACAACAATATAGGAGAATGGTCAGTATGCGCAAACAGCGGAAAACATGACGCATAAACGTGCAGATTATCCTGATCACTTCATTTAGCATTCATGTAAACACTGAATTAATTTTGATTAAAACAAATGCTGTCTATGTAAACGTAGCTACTGTTCATTTCCATACTGCCTTTAAAAAAATAAAAAGAAGGCAAAGGAAGGTTCCTAATATCCGCTATTGCTGGAGAGAGAAGAGTAAAGGCCAAATCACAGGTCTGTTCTCTTAGCAGGAGGCCAAAGCATTGAGACCCAATTAAACTGGGGGTTCATGTGAAATCACCTTTTCATGGCGTGCCAAACACCTGCTTATTCCTGCTCGGTAACACTCTTAAAGCATTGCTTTTGTTTGGTGCTTACCTTTAAAATTAGATTCTATTTTTTTTCACCATGCTTCACCTCTCACGGTTATGCCTGGGCGTTTGGACTGCAAGGGGAAGATAAGGAAATGTGTGTTGGCTTATTCTAACAGTGAAATTGGTTTTAGATCACATAGCAGGTGCTTTTTCAGCCATGCTAGAGGACCCTTTTGTGATGCTTACCAGGCAAAACTGCACCTGAATGAATCAGAGGGAATGTGAAAAGCATTTCTTTAGTCAGACTCATAGAATGATGCCTATAGAAAGTCAGTCAAGGTACTTACAGTAAGTCGCATGCAGTCAGTGTCCAGTCACCTGGAAGATTGCTTACAGATTAATAGTGTGCAAAGGTAAATTCACTTTATGTGTTACTTCAGTGGCTATAAATAACTAGTAGATTACATGTATATTATCATTGGTGGGAAACTTAATGTAATCTGGATTACGTAATCAGATTCCAAAAAAGAAATACTACTACATTATATAACTTTTTTTAAATACTCATAATTAGGCTACAGCTGCATTATTACTGATTACATGATTACTTAATATTCACAAAATGGCAGTCAATTATTCAAAATGTCGGCTATTGATTTTCATTCTTTTTTTTAATTGTCCTTTCTAAATCAGCATATGTTCAGAAATATTTAAAACTTTATCAAGTAAACTTTCGGCCGACCGCCTTCCGTGGAAAAGTGTTGAATGTTGAAAGTGAAACTCAAGATGCGTACGTGACGTCATGACGAGCCTGCCTGGTCGCGTTAGTCTTTCGATCGGCAGGGGAACTTTCAACAATTTTTCCATAAATTGAACAGGGAAGGCGTCAGCTGAAAGTTTACTTTACAAAGTTTTAAATATGGATATTTTTCTTACACAACCGTGTCGATTCGCTTCAGAAGGCCTTTATTAACACCCCAGAGCCGCTTGGAGCACTTTTTATGGACTTCAAAAACATAGCAACTATAAATCCAATTCTAATGCTTGGATTAGCCTGGACTTTTGTAATATAACTCCAATTGTATTCGTCTGAAAGAAGAATGTCATATACACCTAGGATGACTTGAGGGTGAGTAAATTATGGGCTAATTTTCTTTTTTGGGTGAACTATCCCTTTAAGAAAGTACTGTCCAAAACAACAAAGTCCTTCCTTTTCTCTAATCTCTACTGTAACGCCAATCTGATTTAATTTGATGGGTTCAGGCAAGATGCAATGGGAGATTTTGGAAAAGCATTTACAGAATCAGAATTACTGTGAGAAAGATAGTGACTGCAAGAAGTCTTATTATTTCAGTTCTTGTGCTTGTGAATGATTCTCATTTGTGTGTCAACATGAAATTATTTGAAGAAGCAGAATGGACCGTAATGCAGATAATGCATTCCATTGCAGGCAGCGTTTTGTTCTTTAAAAAATAAATTCAATTCAATTCAATAATTTTCCCAGCTCTGGTATCACCATCGTGGTATCACAGAAGATGAAAACATCCCTACTACTTTGTTCGAACGTTAAACTATTTGAACCCTTATCATATTTCACCTTCTTTAGCCGCAATTTCAAAACAATTGCTTTTAATATACAGTAGGTTGAAATATAATTTTGTCTCAGGTTTAATATAGCACTGTTTCCAAGCCACTTTAAAGTCTAAGGAAAGTCATTCACAACTTAACAATTATATTCTCTTATACGTCCACTAATATTTGAACTTTCTGACCTTGCTCTGTCCTTTATTCCATTTCATGTTATCATGTTACTTTTGTTTTCACTTGGATTCTCCTGTACTACAGTAAAAGTGTTTGACCTCTCTATCTCTCATCTTTATCTGCATGGGTCTATGTTACATTGGTGTCAGACTATACAGATCTTCTTTTGTTCTTTTTTTTTTTTGGAGCGTGTTCTTTACATGTAGTCTTACACAATACAGCTCCATCATGAGCATAACACACATTAGCTGTCTTATTATGGTGTTTCAATAAAGTATAACACTTTTATCTGTTTTACTATATTTTATTGTATTTAACCCTAGGACTAACCCTTATGCCCAGATGCTTGTGATATGAAAAAAAAATTATTGAAGGTAGATTTTTGCACATTTTTTTCTGACAGTGAATTTGTTACCAACACTGTACATTTTTTCAAGTCAGATAAAATTGCAAAACTGCAAAAATTGTTCCTTCGTATCCCTGCGTTAATACATTGCAAATGCATGAATGATGACAGTATTCTGAGAAAATCATAACAGTAATAAATCTGATAAATTCGTAGGAGCAAAATCCATCATCTAGCCAAATGTTGTAAATAAAGCATCTCTTTACTGATATTCTTGCTATCGAAAGTGAGCTATGACTCGGAAAATCGCTTTGTTTCATCTCCTGGCACTATTTCAATTATTTGTTATCTTACAAAATGTACTTTGGTTTCCCAGAAGTGAAGTCTAAACAACCACAATCGTCATCTTCCCCGCTGTAGTGACTTTGACTGGTGTTCGGTTATTAATTTTGCTCCAGCAAGATGAGCAACAGGAAGAAATGTGAGGAAAATGAGCAAGAGGAAATGAAAAGTGTGATTTTCTTTGTCATTCTACACATGTCTCCCAAAGATTCCCTTCACAACAGCACTGAGTGTTGTCAGGCGAAAGTGAAGAGAAAAGGATCAAACATGCAGATGTCTTCTCTTCAAACTCTCTCTGTAGTTCAAAGAGAACAAAGCAACATTGAAAATCACTATTTGGGACCAACGTGACTTTAATTAGTTTCCTTAATTTTGATTCCTGGTAATGAGTTTGGCAGGTGCAATAAATGAGAAGGCTGAACTTTGCCACCAGATGTTCTCACGGGTACCAAGACATGTACTTGAAAGAGAAGAAGACACTTAAGATCTTGAAACGTCTGATTCATCAGAAACTATGATGCATTTTGGATTCCCAGCAGTTTGTCTGAATCAGAGATCTTGTGAGGTAACCTAACTTATTCAATAAAAGAAGGTCTAAGAACTAGCTTTAAAACCATATGGATGTATGTGTAACCGGTCCTACTCAACCTACTCCGAGTGGGATTTGAACCTTGATCTCTGGCATGGGAGGCGGGCACGCTAACAAGGATGCCAAAGACCACAGCCTCAAGCTCCAGTTGCTAACACGTCTCTTGAGGTCGGGGGGAGGTTTACATGCAAAGCTCTTACTGGCCTACGTCCATTACACTTACCGCCTGGGCCGAAACCGTAAACATAAAAAGTCCCCTGAATAATTAGAAATGGCCAAATTGTTCCCCCCAATATTTGATATTCTTGATGCTGCTCTGCTGTTACTCCCTTACACACCGCTCTATTTGTTACTAGGATGACAAAAGTAAAATGTAAAATTTTTTAATTGGTCTGCCTCAGCGGTCTAACAGCGCTCGTCACTGTCAGAATGAGTAAGATGGCCAATCAAATCAAAGAAAGCGGGGCTTCCTGTTAGTGCAAATTCCAACGTGACACTTTAGTTATAGCAGTGAAAGAGTGCGTAGTAAGATGTAAGTAGCTAAACATTTAATATTAAGCAACTGTTTTACGATGAAATCTACTTGACATTTTCTAATGAAATTTCAACATTTTGAATTGAAAATATTATATTATTTATGTAAATCATAACTGAATTTGACATGACAAGAAATGTTTTGCGTTTTTACATATTAGGCAGATGAAAATAAGAGTGAATGAGTGCATATTTAAAAAAATACATATATTATTTGCAGAACTGGCCCTTTCGATGTTCTTATTTATTTTTCTTTATTTCCTTAAATCCCTTTAAATCCTTTCATAATTTAATTCGGTAACACTTTATTTTGATGGTCCCTTTTGAACATTATGTTGACTATAAGTAAATTTGCAACTACATGTCAACTAACTCTCATTAGATTATCAGTAGACTGTCTGCTTAATGTCTGCTAACTCTTTATTGTGATGGTACTCCAACAGACATTTTACTGACTATAAGTAACTTTGCAACTACATGTCAACTTATTCTAACCCTAACCCTACCAGTCTACTAATACTCTACTAACACTCTAATGAGAATTAGTAGACATGTAGGTGCAATGTTATTTATAGTCAACAGAATGTGTTAAAGGGACCATCAAAATAAAGTGAAACCTTTAATTCCTTCAAATAAACCAATAAGACCAAATAATACCCCCTTCCCCACTCAAAAAAAAAAAAAAACTTTGATCCCCCCCGATGTCTTAGACATGATTATGGCCTTGCTTACCACCCTAAACCACCCTAACCCTTACTGGCCTACGTTACACTCACCCCCCCCCCCTTAACCTCACTCCCATCTGGGTCACGGCACAAAATGTAACCAGTCCTACTCAACCCACTCTGAGCAGGATTCGAACCATGGTCTCCAGCGTGGGAGGCTGGAAGCACACTAACAGGGATGCTAAAGACCTCAGCGTTTAACGTCAGTCGCTTGTGCACCTCTTGAGACCAGGGGAGTGAGGTTTATGCGCAGTTCTAACTGGCTAACGTTACGCTCACCCCCCTTAACCTCACTCCCATCTGGGTCACGGCACCAAATGCAACCAGTCCTAGTCAACCCGTTCCGAGCGGGATTCGAACCGTGGTCTCTTGAGACCAGGGTAGTGAGGCTTACATGCACAGTTCTTACTGTCCTTTGTTATACTCACCCCCCCACCCCCCACCCCCCCTGGGTCACGGCACTAAATGCAACCAGTCCTACTCAACCTGATATATATCCCTCCGAGCGGGATTTAAACCATGGTCTCTGGTGTGGGAGGCGGAGCGCAAAAAAGGAATGCTAAAAACCACAGAATCTAATGCAGTCGCTAGCGAGCCTCTTGAGGCCAGGGGGGTAAGTGTAACAGACGTAAGCCAGTAAGAGCTGTGCATGTAAACCTCACATTTATCCAACAACAAAATGAGTCTGAATATTGTTTTGAGTCACTGAAGACATCTCCATTTCCTCATATCCAGCAGAACTGTATCTGTAGGATCTCAAGTACAGGTCTTGACCCCCTAGTTTAAAATTCAATGCATGCTGTGTTTGCTTTTGTTTGTTTCTTTGCCCATGCTGTAACTTTTTATTTTTCTCCTTTACAGTACAATTCGGTATCCTGCTCTAAGTCGCTGAGCCCACAGCACTATACCCTGCTTCAGGCCTTCCTCCAGAAGAACAAGCAAATAGAGGAGAAGTCCAACTGCAAGCTACAGTATACACAGCAAAGCCAACAAGAGGGAATTTGAAATCATCTGCAGACTGTATGGGGCAAGATTTTTCACTTTCCCTCTGTTTCCTTCTGACCAGTGCACATCCATCTCTTCTTCATGTGTTTGCATTGCAGCACTCCACTTTAGCTGGAAAGAGCCTCTATTCTAATGCTATTAATGGTTTCCACATAGGCTCAGCTCTCTTTATACACTATACAGACTGCCGTGCCAGTAGTCAGTGGATTATGAAATGCTGTAATCACTAGTTCCACTTGCCCGATTTCAGAATGATTTAGGGTTAGTTGCTGCCGCCGCCGCCGTTGGAGGATTAGAGATGCAGAGAGGAAAATAGTGAAGACTAAATTGAATGGCAAAGAAAAATCCAATTTATTTCAGAACATATTAGGATATATTTACATAAAATGAATGATTTTTATAAAATAAATCTAAATTTTTCTTCCTAACGTTGTGTAAATCCTCCAGTAGGTACTTTAAGGCTATGGCACAATGCAAGACCTACATACCTCCCCATCTTTAACTGTGGGATCCATACAGAACTAACACTATAAAAGCTTTACAGAACATCCCATAGAAACAAGCTTGAGATTTTCAACGTGGTTTCCACAATGTGTAGCATTTTTATTTCATGGTCTTACTGGAGTTATTTACAAGTATCTTGTACTTTGTTCTGCCTTTTGGGTTGAATGTATATTGTTTGTTTTATTGGATACAGTAAGTGTCTGTGAGATGACTGGCTCTGGCTGGAGGAGATTGTGGCCTACAGGCATTATTAGAAGTGAAGCACTCACTTCTGCAGTTCCTTTGCCGGATAGGCCTTGTGAGTGAACCTGAGATTGCAAAGGTCACCAACATGAATCAGACTGAAGTGCTGCAACTCACACAGGTCTCATATTGCCATCATGGGAAAAAAGTTACTAAGCAACCTCCAAAAAGGAATGAGAATAGCCAGGCCTCTTAATGTTGTTTCAGCACCGATCTCAGTTTTTTTTCTTCGTTACTGTCTCTGAGGTGCACTGTTATGTGGGCACTGCTTCAAAATGGCACATTGGTGTTGAGTCCAATAGATGATTCTAGTGTCAAGCACATTGGAAAATGTTCATTGAGGCGATTCTAAGACGATTCCTATGGGGACAGTTTTCAGTAAACATGAAGATAAATCACACTTTGAGAACTCAATAGGGCAATCGATGAATCAACACATCTTGTAATAAACCATGAACCATAAAGCTGTGGGATGATGTGATGAGGTGACACACAGGTTTTATGACTTCTTTCAGTACTGATAGAATGACGCACAATAAGCAAGAGCAACAAAAGCACAGGATAATCTGTGCACTATGAAGTCCACAATTCTGTTTTAAAGAGGATAATGTTGGTACCTCGGTTAAGCTTTGTCTGTGATGTTAGCAGTACAAAAAAAAACAGGTTTTCAGTTCAGAAGTGGATCAGGGCTCAGAGATTCTGCCAGGGATGGTCTGTATTTCTCGTAATTGTCAGGAGAAATAAAAAGCACAATGGGCCTGCCATCTGGGAAAATCTCACTGCAATTCCACCAACCAGTTTTAGCCTATGAGAATTTATACTGTTGCTATGGAAATGTAAAGGTGCATCAGTTTTTGAGCTTTTGAAGTTTAGGGTATTTGCTATTGTGCTAACTGTAATTCTGGTTGTGTTTAAATAACACATGAGTTGTATAAGGCAGGGGTTTTCAAACTGGGGTCCAGGGGACCCCCAGGGGGTCGCAAGAGAGTGACAGGGGGTCAAGTCAAGTCAAGTCAAGTCAAGTCTACTTTATTTATATAGCGCTTTTAACAATGTAGATTGTTTCAAAGCAGCTTTACAGTGTTAAACAGGAAAATAATGCAGCATAATTTTATTCAGCTGTATAGCCATTCTGGAAAAAACGCTGATGTCATCAGTTCATTTCAATTATCATACAGTGACAGTGTGGGCTTTGGATCAATAATTAGATCAGTAATTTAGTTTAAACGGTTAATTTAGTTTATTAATTAGATTTATTTCGATGTTTAGTCGAAAAATTTAGTGTCCCCAACTGAGCACGCCAAGCCAGAGGCAACAGTGGCAAGGAAACCAAAACCCCATTAGGTGACCTAATGGAGAAAAATAAACCTTGGGAGAAACCAGGCTCAGTCGGGGTTGCCAGTTCTCCTCTGGCCAATTAACAAACAGCGTATTATTATTATTATTCTGGCAGTTTTACAGCTCAGAGGTCATAATAGATCGGAATATTTGAGGGACCGGGGACAACATGCTGGAGACGGGTTTATTGAGGATGATGTTGATTAAATAATTAGTAAAGTGCAATATTCGAATGATCGGAGGCAACACGCTGGAGACGGGTTTATTGAGGATGACATATCAATTTAAGTATTATTTAATTGTAATATTCGAACAATCGGAGTCAACACGCCGGAGACGGATTTATTGAGGATGCCGTGTCGATGAGGCAGTTGCAGGGGGGAGTCTAATCACGGTTTCTCAGACACTTCGGGGTCCTGTGTTGGTCTTCACTGGGCGCAGGTCCACCATCTGAACTGGATCCGGCTGACTGCAGTAAACCTCGGGATAAAACAGAGAGACTATCATTAGCGTAGATGTCATTCTTCTGATGATGTAACGAGTACATCAGGTGTTATGGGAAGTGTTCCCGGTTCCGGCTGACCTAGTTAATGCAGCCTAAAGGCCTGTACACACCGGGACGAATATCGCACGCGCTTATCGCCAGCGTTTTTCGTGACGTTTTTCGGCGCGTCTTGAGTGTTCACACCCAAGCGATTTCCAATGGCGATGCGCCGAGTGAACATGCACATTCAGTAGATGCGCTCCCGGTACACAAGGTGGTGCTGCGGCACTTTACGCTTCTGACACTCGCTTGTCACTAGAAGAAGAGGAGAGACAGTATTTACGTGCTTGCCAAAACCATAGATATATTATGTCTATGGCCAAAACCATTCACACACTTTTTGCTAACTGGCAAGCAGCATTAGCAGCCCATCTTCTTCTTTGTCTACTTACTACTTCTTCTTCGTATCAATGTGTGCTCGGCAAGACCGATTTTGTGCTTGAGCGCCACCACGTCGTGTTTTACTGTCACTTCAGCAGCTCCAGGCACGTGAACAAAAGCGCTGATCTCATTGGACGGCCAGTTTTTAACGCGCCGCGTCAAAATAAAAAAACGAACCCGAGGCGTTTTTTTTTAAATGACGCTTTTACGCGTCGGTGTGAACACTCACATTGGCGCCCATTGTTTAGTCACGAGGCGTTAAACGTCGGCGATAAACGCGCGCGAAAATCGTCCCGGTGTGAACAGGCCTTAACAATCATTTCATTGAAAAAGTGTTTTATGTGTATGCCACAGTAAAGAGATGTGTTTTAGTCTAATTTTAAACTGACAGAGTGTGTCTGCTTCCCGAACAATGTTAGGAAGACTGTTCCAGAGTTTCGGAGCTAAATAGGAAAAGGATCGACCGCCTGCAGTTGATTTGGATATTCTCGGTATGATCAACTGGCCAGAATTTTGAGATCGCAGTAGACGTGATGGAGTATAATATGTTAAGAGCTCGCTCAAGTATTGGGGAGCTAAACCATTTAGTGATTTGTAAGTAATAAGCAAGATTTTAAAATGTATGCGATGTTTAATAGGGGTCCATGGAAAAGTCTAGAAAACAAAATTTTATTAAAATAAATGAGTAAAGCAATAATTTTTTTCTAAATAAAAAAAATCATAAAAATATTAGTTAGTTATTAATCTATTAAATAAATTAAATTAGTTAAAACAAATTATTATATATATAAATTCATCTAATTTATTTTAAAAAATGTATTAAAATTAATTAAATAAGCAAGAAATAAATAATACATATAACAATTCATTACTACATTGAGTATAACTAATTTTAGATTTATAATATTATTTTTGTGTATAAATTGAGTGTTTATAAAAGCAAGATGCCTTATTAATTTTAGGATGGGGTCCCTTACACAGTCAGGAATGATCATATTTGAGGGTCCGTGGCATCTAAAAGACTGAAAACCCCTGGTATAAGGAACCTATACATATTATATTATATTATATTATATTATATTATATTATATTATATATTATATTATATTATATTATATTATATTATATTATATTATATTATATTATATTATATTATATTAATTATATTATATTATATTATATTATATTATATTATATTATACAATCTGTCATACAAATTATTAAATAGATTGCTTCTACGCTATTAGTCTGTCTGACTCATTCTCATCCCGAGGTTACAGTAGAGTCTTGCACGATTTTGTAAATCCGCACCCGCCTGTACCCGCAGTGCTTAAAACCGCATCCGACCCGTTTTCCGACAGCAGCACTAATTAAAATCCGCACCCGACCCAACTCGCTTAAAATAGAACCGACACCTGACCCTCACCCGAAATAAAATCAGTTTAGCATTTCACATTATAGACACACTTACAAAAATGTTTATTGCCAGCATACAGGAGTTATTACACGACCATTAACACAAGGACAACTTCAGCCAAAGCTGTCAAAAGGCTACATCATGAATTACATGATTATGTGTCCTTATCATCTCTACGAGGCACATTCAGTTCTGTCCCCTTTTGAAAAATACTGTTCGATAGAACTGCGTGTGCTTGGTTTGTTACTACAGTTATCAGCGTGCTTCCTCAGCGATGAAGTTCCACATTTGCGGCTATCCAATATACAATCTTTTCTTCAACTCCTCAGGATCCATCTCGACGACTGCAGTGCAGGCAGATCGCGCGCGCAGTTGTGATTCTCCTGGGAGGGCGCGCGCACAAATAAACTGATATGGATTTGAAATGATATTATCAACTTGAAATACAGGCAAGGCATATTTTTGTAGATGTGTGCAGGACTCTGCTGTAGTCAGTCGGATCCGGTCCATATCCGGATCAGATAGTTGACCTGCACCGAGACACGACCACAACGCAGCCCTGAATGTCATCATAGACCGTGTCAACTAGCCAATCATCGCCACAGATCCTCAGCAGGTCATCCGCACAGACCCTATGGCCAGCTTCTGCTCCATACCGGCGTAATGAATCAATCTTCAAGCAAAAGGAACTGAATGAATATTTGAATGCTACCGATCCCGATTCGAATTCTGATTTGTGATGCAGTCTAAATCATAGCATGTTCCTTTACCTCCATTTTGTCACCTGATGGAGTTTGGGTTCTTTTCCACTGTCGCCTCTGGCTTGCTTAGTTGGGGACACTTAATATTCAACATTCAATATTATTGATCTGACTGTACTGACATTGTTGTATGAAACCTGAACTGAGCTGGACGATTTCTTTGCAGAACTGCCTTATAGATTAAATTAACTCATTTAATAATGGATGATCTTTGCAACAGAACAGACTTCCATCATCTGAGCTGAAATCCATAATTTTCCTGTTATCACTGTATAAGCCTGTTCACACTGGGACGATTTTCGCAGGCGTTTATTGCCGACGTTTAACGCCTTGTGACTAAACAAGTGGCGCCCATTGTGAGTGTGCACACCGACACGCAAAACGCCACCCGTAAATTGGCATCATATAAAAAAAAACGCCTTGGGTTAATTTTTTTGTTTTGACGTGGTACGTTAAAAACTGGCCAACCAATAAAATCGATGCTTTTGTTCACGTGCCTGGTGCTGCTGAAGTTACAGTAAAACACGACTTGGTGGTGCTCAAGCACAAAACGGTCTTGCCGAGCACACATTGATACGACGAAGAGGAAGTAAGTTGACCGTTTGTCTTCATAGAAGAAGATGAGCTGCTAATGCTGCTTGCCAGTTAGCAAAAAGTGTGTGAATGGTTTTGGCTATAGATATCCATAATAAAGGCTAGATGTCTCTTCCGCGCTGCTGGCCAATGGAGGTCGATGTCCGCACCTGGCGGCCATCTTGTCACAGGCTGCTCGCTCACTCGTAACATTGTTTTCATGGTGCTTGCACTTTTTAAATAACCATTACTTGCTCAATTTTCTACCGATTTTCAAACTGTTTGGTTTGTTATAAACGTCAGAGATGTAGTTATGACACTGCATACTTATGAAAAATGATTAATAATTTGTTCAAGCATCCATAATTATAGCCACGCTAATAACGTTTGTAAGAAACCAAACCATTTTTAAATCCGTCAAGATTTCAGTGAGATAAGAGTACCACAGAGCCCTGCCTGTGACAAGATGGCCGCCGGTGATGACGTTAGAGACTCCGCCGTAAGAAATCTGGCCTTTATTATGTATATCTATGATTTTGGTAAGCTCTTCTTCTTCTGTGTGACAAGCGAGTGTCAGAAGCATAAAGTGGTGCAGCACCACCTTGTGTACCAGGAGCGCCATCTACTGAATTTGCACGTTCACTCGGCGCATAGCCAGTGAAAATCGCTTGGATATGAACACAAAGACGCGCTGAAAAGCGCTGGCGATAAGTTTCCAGTGTACACAGGCCTTAAAGCTGCTTTGATACAATCTGTATTGTATAAAGCACTGTATAAATAAAGGTGACTTGACTAGTCTTTGCACAGTCTTTGGTGTACCAGAGCCTACAAACAGTGTTGAGACTCAAAGGTCACAATCCAGCTGACTCTCAGAGAACGACACAGCTGCTGCTGTTACACTCATTAAGCCCTCATCTTATTCTGTTTGCTGCAAACAAATGGCATGAGCACAAAACAAGCAAGTCAGAACAAGTGGATTTGACAAGAAGTTCAAAGTAAAACATTTGTATCAAAATAGCTTTATTTAAGCTCATTAATTGAGGCCCATATATACTCATGGTGAAGTTATTTTCCATTATTCGGTAAACATAGGGATGTTAGCGAAAATCCCAACGCTGCCCACACTGCTGGGAAGCCGCATTTAGTGGCCACTGTGGCCAAAAGTATGGGCAGTGACATAAATTCGCAAATTGAGTTGTGTGTTTGATTCGCATTTGTTTCTAGCTTATTAGATTACGGAGCCCCAGTAGTGCACAACACAATGAAGCCACAACAAAACAAAAAAGCCGCAACACAAAGAAATAAAGCCACAACAACGGAATGAAGCCACAACACAACGAAATCAAGCCACAACACAACGAAAAAGCCACAACACAACGAAATAGCCACAACACAACAAAATAAAGCCACAACACAACAAAAAAGCCGCAACACAACGGAAATGCTCCCGACCACTAGGGGGCTCTCGGAGTGCGGTAAAGTTAGTTTTCCTTGCACTGTTCTATAGATTCGCAAGTCTTACAAATATTTAAACACTACGATCACTTTTAAGTGTGCAGTTGTATATCGACATGAAATATCAACTCAAAATCACCTACGTGCATTATAGATGCATATTTATACTCGAGAATGCTTTGACCCGCTGCCATGGCACTAAGGGAACGTCTGACAATTCCACCAAGTTGAAACATATTTGTATGAATTAAATTAACTTTTTTTTTAATTTTCAAATTCCAATGTTGTGTTGTGCATTACTAAGTCAGTTTTACCACTTCATTCAAGCTGTTAAATTTTAACATGTCTGTTTTAAAATGTTAAAGGTAATTTCATATAATGCTATAATGCATGTAGGTGATTTTGAATTAATATTTAATGTCGATATACAATGGTTAGCCTACATACTGTTAAAACTAATTGTGGTATTGATATCTTTGTAAGATTGCCGATTCTATAGAACAGTTGCAACTTTACCGCGCTCCGAGTGCCCCCGAGTGGTTGGGAGCATTTCCGTTATGTTGTGGCTTGATTTCGTTGTGTTGTGGCTTTTTCGTTGTGTTGAGGCTTGATTCCGTTGTGTTGTGGCTTTTTCGTTGTGTTGTGGCTTTTCCGTTGTGTTGAGGCTTGATTTCGTTGTGTTGTGGCTTGATGTTGTTGTGTTGTGGCTTTTTCATTTTGTTAAGGCTTGATTTCGTTGTTTAGGCTTGATTCCGTTGTGTTGTGGCTTAATTTCTTTGTGTTGTGGCTTTTTCGTTGTGTTGAGGCTTGATTTCATTGTGTTGTGGCTTTTTCGTTGTGTTGTGGCTTGATTTCGTTTTGTTGAGGCTTGGTTTTGTTGTGTTGAAGCTTGATTCCATTGTGTTGTGGCTTAATTTCGTTGTGTTGTGGCTTTTTCATTGTGTTGTGGTTTTTACCGTTGTGTTGAGGCTTGATTTCGTTGTGTTGTGGCTTGATTTCGTTGTGTTGTGGCTGTTTCGTTGTGTTGTGGCTTGATTTCGTTGTGTTGAGGCTTGATTTCGTTGTGTTGAAGCTTGATTCCGTTGTGTTGTGGCTTAATTTCGTTGTGTTGTGGCTTTTTCGTTGTGTTGTGGCTTTTCCGTTGTGTTGAGCCTTGATTTCGTTGTGTTGTGGCTTTTTCGTTGTGTTGTGGCTTGATTTCGTTGTGTTGTGGCTTTTCCGTTGTGTTGAGGCTTGATTTCGTTGTGTTGTGGCTTTTTCGTTGTGTTGTGGCTTGATTTCGTTGTGTTGTGGCTTTTTCGTTGTGTTGTGGCTTGATTTCGTTGTGTTGAGGCTTGATTTTGTTGTGTTGAAGCTTGATTCCGTTGTGTTGTGGCTTAATTTCGTTGTGTTGTGGCTTTTTCGTTGTGTTGTGGCTTTTCCGTTGTGTTGAGGCTTGATTTTGTTGTGTTGTGGCTTTTTCGTTGTGTTGTGGCTTGATTTCGTTTTGTTGTGGCTTTTTCGTTGTGTTGAGGCTTGATTTCGTTGTGTTGAGGCTTGATTTCGTTGTGTTGTGGCTTTTTCGTTGTGTTGTGGCTTTTCCGTTGTGTTGTGGCTTTTCCGTTGTGTTGTGGCTTTTTCGTTGTGTTGTGGCTTTTCCGTTGTGTTGAGGCTTGATTTTGTTGTGTTGTGGCTTTTTCGTTGTGTTGTGGCTTGATTTCGTTTTGTTGTGGCTTTTTCGTTGTGTTGAGGCTTGATTTCGTTGTGTTGAGGCTTGATTTCGTTGTGTTGTGGCTTTTCCGTTGTGTTGTGGCTTTTCCGTTGTGTTGTGGCTTTTTCGTTGTGTTGTGGCTTTTCCGTTGTGTTGAGGCTTGATTTCATTGTGTTGTGGCTTTTTCGTTGTGTTGTGGCTTGATTTCGTTGTGTTGTGGCTTGTTTTCGTTGTGTTGAGAATGTTTGCTTTTTATATTTCGTTGTGTTGTGCACTACTGGGCCACCATATTAGATGCATTTTAAATAATTGCAAAAACCTTAATTGGCCACAAAAGAATTGTATCACAAAAACACAAATTACCTGCTAACATAATCAGCAAATGGGAAAAAGTACTAAAAAAAGTCATTCTAATTGGATTATAAGAGCAGAATGATTGCTTTAAAAGTAAGGGAGAAGTGCTTCTAATCAACCTCCAAAGAAAGATGTGCAGCATTCAACGCTTTACATAAAAATGGCCTCACATGAAAGGAAATTGCTGCAAAGAATATTCCACCAGATAGAACCATTTGCCGGATCTTCAAGTGCTTCATGAAGAGAGGTTCAACTGCAGTGAGGAAGGCTTTGGGACGTCCCAGAGTGTCCAGCAAGTGCCAGGACCATCTCCACCTGAGAAGTTCTGAGAAGGATTTATTTAGCCTTAGGAAAAATCTATCTGCTCCAATAATGATTCTAGTGCTATGAGTACTTCTCAGAAGACAATTTTTATGCTCTTTCAAAGTTCAGGAGACTTAATGGAGCTCTTAGCTGCATTTCATGTTAATTTTGTCCCTAGATACAAGAAACTCATATTTTGGCATCCAATACGAGCATATAGAGCTTGAAAATGAATTAGAATGGGACAGCTCAGATAATTCGGCCTGGAAATAACTAAACGGGTAAGGGTAAAATTTTTTTTTTTTTGTGGATAGACTACCGTTCAAAAGTTTGGGGTCAGTAAGATTAAAGGGATAGTTCACCCAAAAACGAAATTTGTATGTTTATCTGCTTACCCCCAGGGCATCCAAGATGTAGGTGTCTTTGTTTCTTCAGTAGAACACAAATGAAGATTTTTAACTCCAACCGTTGCAGTGTGATAGTCATATAATGCATGTCAATGGGGATATTTTAGAGTATGAGAGTAAAAATACAGACATACGAATCCTTATTAAACCCTGCGGCTCGTGGCGACACATTGATGTCTTAAGACACGAAACGATCGGTTTCTGCGAGAAACCGAACAGTATTTATGTTATTTTTTTACCTCTTATCAGACGAATGTCATCTAGTATTCCCAGTGCCATAACTTTCGGTGAATATGGTAAAAATACTGGCGCTATCAAAGATATATATACGTAGATGCCTCATTTGATCGATCCGTGCAGGCACTAATGAGGAATCTATGTTTATATATCTATGATCGTGCATGTATTTTGCATGTATTTTGACCTTATTCACCGAAAGTGATGGCGCAGAGCCACAAAAAAAATGAAATACATTTTTAAATATGGATAATTTTCTTACACAAACGCATCGATTCGCTTCAGATGGCCTTTATTAACACCTCAGAGCCGCGTGGAGCACGTTATTTGACGGACAGATCATTTTGACGGAACATTTTTTATGGACTTCTAAAACAGAGCAACTATTACTGCTATTATAATGCTTGGATTAGCCAGAAAATTTTTAATATAACTTATTTTATTAGTCTGAAAGAAGAATGTCACATACACCTCGGATGACTTGAGGAGTAAATCATGGGCTAATTTTCATTTTTGGGTGAACTATCCCTTTATAGCCAAAATATGTAGTTGTTTGCCAGCTAGAGGTCACTTATTCAATACAAAGGTGTAGCTTGATGATGCCTTGATTTCGCTGAGCTTTTATTTTGCCGCAGACGAGAGCTTCTGCAGCGTGCGTGTGTGTGTGTGTGTGAAAACCATCAAGAAAAACATCAAGAACAGATAAGATTCTGCAGGAAGTACAAGGATTGGACAGCAGAAGATTGGTGCAAAGTTATTTTTTCTGATGAAACTCCCTTCCGAGTGTTTGGGACATCTGGAAAATCGATTGTCTGGAGAAGAAAAGGTCAAGGCCTGTGTCGTGCCGAAAGTGAAGCACCCGGAGAACATCCATGTGTGGGGTTGCTTTTTTTTAATCCAAGGGAGTGTCTCTCTCACAATTCAGCCCAAAAACACTGCCTGGAATAAAGAACGGTTTCAAAAATCGATCCAGGGGCTATTTGGTGATGATCATTGTATTTTCCAGCATGATGGAGCACCATGTCACAAAGCAAAAGTGATTATGAAGTGGTTCGGAGATCTTTACATTGAAATTTTGGATCCGTGGCCACTCCCCGGATCTTAATCCCATTGAGAGCTAATGGTCAATCCTCAAAAGGCGAGTGGACAAGCAGAAGCCCACAAGTTGTGATCAACTCCGAGCACTAATAAGGCTGGATCGCCATCAGTCAGGATTTGGCCCAGAAGCTGCCAGATATACAGCATGCCAGAGCCAATCTTCTTATGAAGAAGAAATCCCAACACAAATATCAAACAAAATTAGTTTTGACCTGATTTTGTTCAAAATTGCGTCACACCAATTTGTTCTTTGATTAAGCTTGAAGTGTTTCAGGCCTTTATTACAGCACAGCTACAGCTCCTCCCACACCTCACACAGTAATATACACTCACCTAAAGGATTATTAGGAACACCATACTAATACTGTGTTTGACCCCCTTTCGCCTTAAGAACTGCCTTAATTCTACGTGGCATTGATTCAACAAGGTGCTGAAAGCATTCTTTAGAAATGTTGGCCCATATTGATAGGATAGCATCTTGCAGTTGATGGAGATTTGTGATGCACATCCAGGGCACGAAGCTCCCGTTCCACCACATCCCAAAGAAGCTCTATTGGGTTGAGATCTGGTGACTGTGGGGGCCATTTTAGTACAGTGAACTCATTGTCATGTTCAAGAAACCAATTTGAAATGATTCGAGCTTTGTGACATGGTGCATTATCCTGCTGGAAGTAGCCATCAGAGGATGGGTACATGGTGGTCATAAAGGGATGGACATGGTCAGAAACAATGCTCAGGTAGGCCGTGGCATTTAAACGATGCCCAATTGGCACGAAGGGGCCTAAAGTGTGCCAAGAAAACATCCCCCACACCATTACACCACCACCACCAGCCTGCACAGTGGTAACAAGGCATGATGGATCCATGTTCTCATTCTGTTTATGCCAAATTCTGACTCTACCATCTGAATGTCTCAACAGCCTCTAGCATCAACAAGGCATTTTCGCCCACAGGACTGCCGCATACTGGATGTTTTTCCCTTTTCACACCATTCTTTGTAAACCCTAGAAATGGATGTGTGTGAAAATCCCAGTAACTGAGCAGATTGTGAAATACTCAGACCGGCCCGTCTGGCACCAACAACCATGCCACGCTCAAAATTGCTTAAATCACCTTTCTTTCCCATTCTGACATTCAGTTTGGAGTTCAGGAGATTGTCTTGACCAGGACCACACCCCATAAATGCATTGAAGCAACTGCCATGTGATTGGTTGATTAGATAATTCCATTAATGAGAAATCGAACAGGTGTTCCTAATAATTCTTTAGGTGAGTGTACATCTCAGACTGACATCTCCAGTGATCTCCTGTGCTAATCACCATATCTACAGCAATCTCTTGTTCACCTCTCTGGGTCTTCCTTGATCAACTCTACCATCTATAAATCCTGCATGACCGCACCTGTTATATTCACCTGCCATACTCACCTGCTTGCCATTCAATGCCATTCCACTGTCAAACAAACTCAACTTATCTGTATGCTCACCATTGTCCTCTCCTGAGTCTGCTTTGTGTTCAATATCATTATTCGGTATGGGTTTTCCGTAACAAAAATGACATTCACCCATCTTTCCATTACTGCAGAAATAATGCTTCTATAAGAAATAATAGATTAAACCTGCAGTCTTTGTGATACTTCACCACTAGGCTGCGACAACAAAGCCACATTTTGTGGCCTGGATGCCAGCCGAACTTAGCCCTGCCCACAACATTTGAGGTCGGGCAGTTCGGTCTGGACTTCGTCCGTTGTGGAGCAACTATGCTCGAACCAGAGCTGTACAGACCAATCAAATTGCCAGGGCGGGCTTAATACGATGATGGACAGATGATCAACAGTAACAAAGCATTCACGTCACCAAAGAGCGCTTGGGTTGAATTTGTTCTAATCCCAAACGGAGAACTTGTTCGTATATGCATTCACCTTTACTATTTCTCTCAAAAATGTTGATCGTGCTGGTAAGTAGTACTCCTTGTATCCTTCAATTAGCGTTGCTTGTGAAGCAAGGCATCACAATTGTTATTCTCCATACTTATTATTATTATTCCACACAAAAGTTTGGCGCGTATCTCCTCCCACACCGTTTGTCATAGACCCATGAATGAGGTTTCAAAATGTACGGCTTATTCGGGAATGGTGTGCTATATCTAAGGGATCGGAGGTACGATGTTCACCCCAGGGGCGAAAAAGTAGCCGAAAAAGTCGTATAGACTTAACATTGCGACAACTCCGAGCGAGGATTACGTATAAATTTGTGGGTTACCACATTTAAAGAGGCTAACAGGCCCTGTAAGAACATGCATCGCAATGGGGTATAAGTTGTACCCCTGGGGCGCAAGAGCGGCCCAAATTTCCCCATTCATTTACTATGGGGAGGGACGTCCCATTAAACGCATGTGTTTTTCCTACTATGGGAACTTGCATAGGGATTTTGTATTGACCAAAATCAAATCAAGCTATCAATCCATGCCCTAGCAACCATTTAGAGCTCCCTATCTTTTATAGAAGTGTCATAGACACACGAGGGTGGGTTTGTGACTCGGGGCATCAACAGCCAATCACAAATCACCTTTAACACTTCCTAGCCACGCCCCAGCAACTGTTAGCACCTTAGCAACCTAAATCCACAGAGGGATATCTTAACATCTGAATGTCATAGAGACATGGGGGTTGGTTTATATCATTCATACTGGCAAGCAGCCTTTGAAGTATCAGCACTGGCAGCTGCCAACCCACTCCATAGCAACCAAACAGAATTCCTTAGCAACCACCTAGCAACACCCTAGTAACCACCCAGAATACCTTAACAACCACCTAGCAACCACTCAGAACACCATAGCAACACCCTAGCAACCACCCAGAACACCCTAGCAACCACCTAGCAACGTCCTAGTAACCACCCAGAATACCCTAGCAACACCATAGCAACCACCCAGAACACCTTAGCAATCGCCTCAACACACCCTAGCAACCGAGTGGCGAATTTTGCCACGGCAAGCACCACTCACATTTTCTTCAGGAAATGTACATTCTGGTTCTTTTTACAACACCGGCAAAGATCGTTTACACTCATCTTCTTCTTCTTCTACTTCTTCCAGCGTGCGTGCAGTTGAGTTATGTTGACAACTATGCGTCGCTCAACATACGTCACTTACTCCGTTGCTCTGATTGGTTGTAGGTCTATCCAATTGAGTGCAGAGGCATTTTCTTTCCTGGTTGGGTTGAAACACACCCCATAATCACAGCCCAATTGAGCAGCATCAGAGTCATATTCTGACTAGAATCTGAGTATGACGACATCAGGCTACATTTTGGGGGCCAGGAAACGCAAACTTTTGAAAATGGGTTTCCCAGTGCAAGTTTTTGGAAAAAAATTTTTAAAAAATGTGAAAATGGTGACGTCTCTCACATGTTTATTGTGTATTCAGTCTATAGGCACACAGTTTTTCTTTCCAAAGTGACATCGCCAACTCCTGGCCTGGCAGAAGAATGCAGCGTTTTTACTCGTTTTCGCTGATTCATGAGAACGGGATCGTTTGTTGCCTGTATGCAAAAAAAACGTTTCCGTTTTTAGTACATCCTTGTGGTGTAAACATACCCTACATTTTTCTGAAGAGGTGTTCTTTTCTTTTGACCAGACTGTGTGAGATTAACACCATTTATAGGTGCCACTAGTTTTATATTCTTAGTATATTAACAAAAAATATGTGTGACATTTTTATGGTTGGTCAAATTTTTTTTATTTTCACTCATAAAATTGTATGCCCTGGAATTGTTAAAACAACAAAATTTATATGAAGGTGACTTTCAAATGAGACAGACTGCAGTTTATGGTGTTCCCCTGATTTATATTAGAAATAATTATTCCATTTAGAGTATGCAAATAAAACATGCAAATAAATAGCTTTTACAAGCATCAGGCAGCGAGTCAGCCAGGACATAAATACATTCCTCTAGCAGAGCAGAACCAACAGTTGCAGTAAAATCTTTATACCATCAGAAATTATTGGACACTATTACATGATGCAAGTCAATATACCATTTGGCATCTGTCTGCAGATCCAATGCTGCTACCATAAAAGTACTGGACAGTTTTATTGCTTAAATGGTTCCCTTTGTACGTTGTATGAGTGTAACGTTTCACCCAGCCATCTACTAAAGTTAGTAATGAGGGGGACAGTGATATCTAATTTCACTTGATAGCAATGGTTCTCCGTATCTGTGTCATGAACTCCCATCTTGCATTTTGAAATGGTTGTAAAAGATCCACTTGCCCACCATGGCTCACAATGGATAGACTACAGAAATGGAAACAAGTTCCTTGCAATATTTCCGATCTCATTTGTCCGAATGAAACTCCCCCCTTCCCTCAGCCAATTACTGAGAATTGATAAGCCTGGCATTTCTTCAGAGGTCACCGAGGCAAATGAAGAGAGCTCATCAGACAAGCAGGATGTGCTGGCGTTATGTGTGAACCATCATTGTGTATTAGGGTACCAGCAACTCAATCACATCGCTTGCCCTCGAGGTAGACATTTGGCCCTAAATGACTTCCGAAGGATCATGAAAGTTGGATTGAAGTGCCTGACACACAGAGATAATGACATTTTGTGTGCTCAATGTGAAATCTACGAAATTAAGAAGCCATGCTTGGTTTCAAGAGGCCAGGCTGTCATTGAGCTTTGCATGTTATGCTCGGCAAAACATACCGCAATTCTGAGGGCGTAAATTGAGGTTTTTGGACCAGGGCAAGCTTGATTGCCTTGCGGATTAATTCTGTTGTGCAGCTCATTTGCACGTTTAACACTAGATGACCTTACTTGGCTTCGCTAAATAATCCTTCGGCATCACTCTAAAGGAGATTTTTGTTTCATCAGCCACTGACTGTGTGGCTGCTCACCAGCCAATTGAACTGATGACAGGTCTAATCTTCAAAAAGATTAAAGGAATTGTCTTGAATTTGCCGGGATCACCTTGTCAGAGCAGAACTAATTAAAGCTACTTGCTAAAGCTTAGATTTCAGCGTCTGCATAAAAAAAAAACACTGGGTTAAAAACAACCCAATTTATGTGTGTGTTTAGTCCGAGCCAGTGTTATTTGTTCTGTGTTATAACTTGAAAAATCCTTGAAATAAAGTATTCACAAAAAAAAAAACAATTTTCAACCCAAGGACTGGGTAAAAATAGGACATAGCAATGTTGGGTTAATTTTACCCAGCATGTAGTTGATGAATTTTTTTCCTTTTTTTTTACTTCATACATGAATTAATGTCAACTTTTTTTAAATACTCCACACAACCACTGGTTTGCATGACAATTCCTTTATTTTCAATCATATTTTACTGTATACCATATTTTATATCATTTTTAATACATATTGCCAACATATTAGAAGTAAAAATGAAACATTTAGAAATAATTCAAGTGTAATCGACCAGTCTCTGTTGTCCCGTTTCCACCGTAAGGTACTGTATCTCGTGCCGGAGCTTCTATTATGTTCAGCGGGGGAACTTCTTACTTTAGACTGCCCCGAAATATGCTTTGCATAAAATTAAATGATATACAGCACAATAACGAATTTATAGATAAAATAAAATGCACACAAACCTGTATTTTACCAACGACAGCAGCTGCACTGCTCCTCGCAAAAACCCCAGCAATATATAACTCAACGCTGGGTTGTTACACCTGACCCAGGAGCTGGGTGACACAAAAACTACCCAAACGCTGGGTTGTTACGTCTGACCCAGGATCTGGGTGACACAAAAACTACCCAAACGCTGGGTTGTTACGTCTGACCCAGGATCTGGGTGACACAAAAACTACTCAAACACTGGGTTGTTACGTCTGACCCAGAATCTGGGTAACACAAAATCTTCCCAAACACTGGGTTGTTACGTCTGACCCAGAATCTGGGTAACACAAAATCTTCCCAAACGCTGGGTTGTTACGTCTGACCCAGAATCTGGGTGACACAAAAACTACCCAAACACTGGGTTGTTACGTCTGACCCAGGATCTGGGTAACACAAAAACTACTCAAACACTGGGTTGTTACGTCTGACCCAGAATCTGGGTAACACAAAATCTTCCCAAACACTGGGTTGTTACGTCTGACCCAGAATCTGGGTAACACAAAATCTTCCCAAACGCTGGGTTGTTACGTCTGACCCAGAATCTGGGTGACACAAAAACTACCCAAACACTGGGTTGTTACGTCTGACCCAGGATCTGGGTAACACAAAATCTTCCCAAACACTGGGTTGTTACGTCTGACCCAGAATCTGGGTAACACAAAATCTTCCCAAACGCTGGGTTGTTACGTCTGACCCAGGATCTGGGTGACACAAAAACTACCCAAACACTGGGTTGTTACGTCTGACCCAGGATCTGGGTAACACAAAAACTACTCAAACACTGGGTTGTTACGTCTGACCCAGCATCTAGGTAACACAAAAACTACCCAAACGCTGGGTTTTTTACGTCTGACCCAGGATCTGGGTGACAAAAAAACTACCCAAACGCTGGGTTGTTACGTCTGACCCAGGATCTGGGTGACACAAAAACTACCCAAACACTGGGTTGTTACGTCTGACCCAGGATCTGGGTAACACAAAAACTACCCAAACACTGGGTTGTTACGTCTGACCCAGCATCTGGGTAACACAAAAACTACCCAAACACTGGGTTGTTACGTCTGACCCAGCATCTAGGTAACACAAAAACTACCCAAACACTGGGTTGTTACGTCTGACCCAGCATCTAGGTAACACAAAAACTACCCAAACACTGGGTTGTTACGTCTGACCCAGCATCTAGGTAACACAAAAACTACCCAAACACTGGATTTATTTGTCTGACACAGGTGCTGGGTAACACAAAAACTACCCAAACGCTGGGTTGTTATGTCTGACCCAGGATCTGGTTAACACAAAAACTACCCAAACACTGGGTTGATTTGTCTGACACAGGTGCTGGGTAACACAAAAACTACCCAAACGCTGGGTTGTTATGTCTGACCCAGCATATAGGTAACACAAAAACTACCCAAACACAGGGTTGTTACATCTGACCCAGGTTCTGGTTAACACAAAAACTACACTCTAAAAAATGCTGGGTTAAAAATAACCCAAGTTGGGTTGAAAATGGACTAACCCAGCAATTGGGTTGTTTTAACCCATCAATTGGGTTGTTTTAAGCAAACATTTAACCCAACCGCTGGGTTAAAACAACCAAAATGCCCAAATACTGAAAAAATGACCCAAAGGGCTCAACCCAGGATTTGGGTAGAAAAAAATAACCCAAGCTTTTTTAGAGTGTGCTACACCTTTAAAATGCCACGTACTTCATTAGTTTTATCAAACCTTTTTGAAGGACATTGGAGCAAGTTCAACTCAGAAAAATAAAAACAATTTGGAGGTAGTCATAAAATATTCAGGAAAGACCTTTTATCTACAGAAAGAATTATTCACTGTATTATTAACATGAAGGAGCTGAAATAAAAAGCATGATAATTTACTGTAGATTAATTTAACATGATACAAAATAATTGAAACAATAAAAATATGAAGCACAATAAAAACAGGAGGTTACCATTGCTTTTGTTTTTATTTAAACAAAATGAAACAGGAACTTTCATTCACTAGATATATTTTGCATACTGAAGTCAAGTCAATTTCCTAGCAAAAATGATTGTTGTACTCTCATTTCACTCTCATTATTCTCTAGACGTACAGACAGATAGATAATCAGCAGACTGTCAGAAAGTTATTAAGGCAGCTTATTGTTTTAATTACCTCTTTTTTCATGGCTACGGTTTCCCAGAAGCTCCTCGAGCTTGCGACTGATTCTTTGTGTGGCTCATTTTTCCCCGATTTACTCTTTGTCATGGATATTATGTTGTAATTTTCATTCAAGGTGGAAATTTGATTTAAAACAATTCTCCCAGCTGAGGCTCTGTTTCTATCTCAGTGATTCATATTATTTAATAACATACTCGGAAAACTGTCTAAATTTGCCTGCATTAAATTTCACTGTCTGTCTTTGGATGTCATACGGAGGATATTGAATGTTTGGCTGTATTTCAAACACTAACATGTTTATTACCCCTGCAATTTCTTTTCATCAGCTTGTTTGTCATGTCTATGCGTATGAATCTTTAATATTGATACATACATCCTACATTCTGTTTCATATATATACGATTGCACCAGCTTGCATTATTCCTCTTAGATATTTATATAAAAAAAAAATATTAAGCCCTTTCTGAAGATGTTATGAAGACGCTCTGCCAACCAAGGCAACAAATAATGCTAATGATAATTATATTCTTTTTTTATTAACTATGACTATAACACAGCTAACTCATAATTTGAACCATCATTTGTGAACTGCTCATGACCATACATTACATGCCTAAAATATTATTTTTTGGTCATGTTAATTTTCTCTCCCATTGTCCCAGTTTCCAATATATTCCCCAAGTCTTTCAAGTCCACCTGACTCATACCAGAGCTCTTAAGTTAAAATGTCACCGTTTTCAAAGGTCAGTCATCCACTTACCCAGAAAAGACTGTAGGTTTGCCTGGTTAATTGGTTTACATCTCAGGGACTCACTGGCACACTAGTGCTAGAGCACTGCATTGCTATTTATGAATCTCGAAAAAAAAAATTGAGGACAGAACAATCTAAATAAAAAGTTTAGTGCAATAGTTAGAATGAATTCCAAGTTGGTTCGAGCTGGTTAGACGAATGCTAGTATAGCTGGTGGACCAGCATAGTCCTGCTATTCTCAAGCAAAACTGTGCTGATACTTTTATGTAGTGTTATGAGTTTTGTGACCATTCCAGCAAACTTTAAATCATCTCCCCCAGAAATAAATTATCTATTTTATTTTCTCTATTACCAATTTATATTTCTCGTCTCTATGCATATTGCTGTTCTTATCCTTATAAGAATATGGGGGAAATGTTCGTCTTTGTTTTAAAATAATATATTGCGTTTTATGTTTGAGTGACATCATGTCCACTTACTGAATTGGCCAATCGCGTCGCTCTCGTTAGAAGAACAGCTTTGGATTTGAGCGACACAGGTATGTGGCAAATGAGCTCTGTAGTAAAGGATTACAATTTAACAGATTATGTCAAGATTTTGATCAATATCGGTGGATGACATGTTTTAATTATGGATTGAGTCACTTGGTGTGTTCGAATGTTGTTATTTATGTGTATATTCAGAGTTTTGTGTTAATGAGCTCTTTAATGAGTTGGTTAAAGTTGCCGCCCGCGCGCCATTTTAAAGGGCGGGTTTATTTGGTAATATGGTTCTCAAAGGGCTATGAAACCCTAAACCAAATTTTCTGAGATTTTAACAGTAAGTATGTGTGTTGAACATCATGGAAGACAATGTTACCATCTGTTAGTTTTGCATGTGGGAGAAAACTGGTTAATTTGAAACCTTTTTGCTCTATTTTCAACTTCCTGGTTTAAATTCGTCTTCATGTCAACGTCATAGGATGTGACGTTTTCTCGTACTATAGTACGGCGATGACTCATCTGGGTCTCATAATTATCCATGAGACTGTGTGTTTTTGTCCTATGAGAGCGTTGCTTAAAGCTACTGTGTAACTTTTTTTAGTCTATTCTTAGCTAAAAACACTTAGTTCTTCCAAAAATATATGTGCTCATTAATGTATATTTACTTCTTTCAAGTAATAAAGTATTCTCGTAAGTTTATAATATGCCATTGAAAATACATAAGGTAATGGGATCTAACGGTGGTCGCCATGTTGCCCCTCCATCTTGAAAGTACATTAGCCAAAGAGGGACATACCCGTAAATTCAAGCTTCGCCTTTCGCGTTTTAACCGGTTTTAATACTTGATGGCACTGTACAAAATTCCCTCCCTCGCGCATGTGCGCGTCAACTTGTTCAGACTTGTCTGGTGCATGCGCAGAGAGTTTTCATTTCAGTTATACGGAGTTTTCCTGGCTTGTTTATTCCTCAAAAGTCTGTTTTTCCTTGTGTGGTATTTCTGTGCGTTAATAACTCCGTAAGTAATAATAGTTATTGTCATTGTAGATGTGTTTCAGAGTGTGTCATCGCGTAATTCAGTTGATGTCACCTCAGAAGTATTTTTGTGTCAACATACAATAGCGTAATGCTCACCTATTTGAATAATCATTCAGTTATTTTGTTATCAACAATGTTTATTCGTTTATAGAAAATATTTGCTTGTAATGTATGTTGATGGAAATATGTATCAGGTCTGATCGGCATATTAACAATTGTTATACAGAGCGCACTGCAGTGCTAACATTAAAGCGGCGCACACACTTTTGTAACCGGACACCGCTTGTCAGCAGCAGCGGCAGCTCCGCTCCTTTTAATGCAGCTGCATTTAGCGCCTATATATGGTACAATAAGCTCTGGTTTACGGTTACATTATACAAATGTAACTTATAAGTATAGTTATACAGTTCTTAACTGTGTATGTATATTTACCATCCTTATTTGTTCTCTCACAGAAACCACATGTATGTACATATCCACGCAAACCTGTTCATGCCTTGCAATTGGATGACTGAATAAACATTACTATCATCAAAGTTCACTCTGGATTAGCTGCAGTTCTTTCGAGCCGAATAATTAGGCCAGTTGAGTCCAACCATCCCACTGCGCACAGAATATCTGTGCCCTGCACACCGTGTCGAATGTGGACGAGGTCGAACTGGAAGCCATGTTAATCTTGGACTAAATCGGTCACCGTAGGAGTTGAAACGAAATCGGAATTGAGAGGAACAGAAACTAAAATTCACTGGATGGTCATATACAAGTTCACCACTAGATGGGGGAAAATATCACACAGTGTAGCTTTAATACATGACAGCATGTGTTGATAGGCATTTTCCTCTGACTGGTGCTTCTATCAGTGATCGCCCACACTAAGTGAGAGATGCATTAATGGGTCAAAAACGAGTGTTTTTTCCACTTTATATGAGTTTCTGCGTTGCCTACGTTCTCTTCAATTGATCCTGAGTCTTCACACAAACGCGATTCATCCACACTGTGAGTGTAACCGCTCTTTACGGCCATTTAACCGACCAAACGGCATATAAAAACTCCATAAAATAAGTCTCAAAAGTTATAAAAGGTATGCAACAGCGTGTTCATATTAGGACTGCGCAATATATCGAAATTATCAAAATATCGCCAATTTACATATCGCAATATGCATATCGCAAGAGCACGCAATATCTGAATGATTTTAATAGGCTACTTCAGCATTGTGAAAAGTGTACGTTTTAGGTCGACGCATATAGCAGAGAATAGACTGAGCACACGACTGTTACTTATGTGACTTGCTTGACGTTAAAAAGAGTTAATAAACGCAATAACTTGCGAAAAACAACTTGCAGTCTCGCGCTGTCTGACACACACACCGAAACGTGCGCACAAGCATTTTTACATTTTTACCATTAAAGTTACTACACACAAATCCGTGTTTTTTTTTGTTTGTTTTTTTGGGGGGGAATATATTTCAGGGCTCAATGCTAAGGATTTTTTTCAGGGGTTCAAATTTTTACTTGCCCTGTCAGAATTTTCACTGACCCCACCACAAAAATAAACGACAAATAAAATAAAATAGGCCTAGTATTGTTTTTGAGCCATATAAGCATAATAAATAAGGTTATGACTCTAAAAACTAATATCCTAACTTTTTTTATATTGTTAAAGACCGTCAGTAATAAAATAAGAACAAATAATCAAATTATGAGCAAAAGCACAAATAAATACAGCAGAACAAACATATACAAATGAAATAAACAGTTATTTTCATGTAGGTCTAAACTAGATTGTCAGGTACAAAAATAGTAATCAAATGTAAAATATCACTGCATAGTCTGCATAAAATTATATGTCACTGCATAAAAATACAGATTAATCCTTATTAAAAGTTATTCAGTCAAGAGCAGTGAGTGATTTTTTTTTTTTGTCTTTTGTTATCTCAATATTTATATAGCCAATGACGATATTTTCCGGCTTTCCATGTGTGTTCACTGTTATACGGTAGGGGGCGCTGTAGCGCATTTCCTGCACGAGAACAGAATCTCCTGATCAAAACACTGCCGAAGAAGCAACGTGCGATATCATAAGCAGATGCATATGTAAAATAACGCGATCATCACCATTAAACAGCATATACATCACAACATCACCAGCCATCCTGAAAACTTTCTATCGAGGGGCGATAGAAAGTGTCCTGACTCAGTGCATCACAGCGTGGTACGGGAACAGCACCAGTCACGACTGCAAAGCCCTGCAAAGAGTGGTGCGCTTATCCGAGCGCATCTCAGGCTCAGCTCTCCCGTCTCTGCAGGACATCTTCACCAAACGCTGCAGAGGTAGAGCTACTAAAATCATCAGAGACATTAATCACCCTGCAAACTCTCACTTCACCCTGCTGCCATCTGGTAAGCGCTTCCGTAGCCTGATGGCAAAGACTGAAAGACTCAGGAGGAGTTTCTTCCCCCAGGCCATCAGACTCCTGAACTCAGTCACGTGACTCACTTCACCCCCGCACACACATAAACATCCAGTCTTTTAACATTAACATCCACATACTGCAATTGCACTGCACTTTACGTCCCTATTGTTACTGCGTAACAACCTGTAATAAACCTTGCACATTATACTTCTTTATATATACATATATATATTTTATGTTAACCACTTATTTTTAAGTCTACAGTTTATCTCACTTATCATATCCACATATTTTTTTATATTTTTATTTTTATCTTATTTCCTATTTTTATCTTTTACTTGATTTATTTATAATTCTACTTATGTTAATACTTTTTTTCTAATTTTATTCTATTTCTATTTAATTTCTTGTAACTGTTATTTGCACTGTCCATGGAGCGGACCTGTTTACATTTCACTGCCAGTTGTATATTGTGTATATAACTGTGTATGTGACAAATAAATAAAACTCTTGAACTTGAACTCTCTTGAACTCTTGAACTGCCTAATGTTATTGAATGAAATGTCAACCCAGGACGAGTTATAGGACTGAAGCTTTGGGGTGTTGATGGACTCGATCTACAACATCTGTGTTTTGTTCATCGTTCAGACGTAACGTTAGTCTTTTACAAAAACGTGATTTTTTCAGCTTTATGCTCAAAATGTTGCTTTTTCATGAAACTTGCAACATTCAAGTGTTGATTAAAAAAATAATATATGAAGCTGGAATAAAACAGTGGGTCTGTTCTTTCTTTTGATATATTGCCTGTTTAGATATTCTGTGGACCATTAAAACTTACAAACTTGACCATAAATGCTGGCGGTGACTGGCAAATTTCATGTTTACGTTGATTTAAAAGACCTAACCGACTATGTTTACGATGATACTCAACAAGACAGGCATTTTGATATAATTTTGTGTGAATATTCGCACGCTGTGAGACGCGTGGCCGTGCGTGTGTGTGTGTGTGTTGTGTTGCTGCCCTTCGCGAGTGTCAAACTGAGAGACACTTTCTCGTCTATGAGCGCTTGAATATTTAAATTGGCAAGGCTTAAAAATGCGCAAATGATCAGTTTCCGTGAAGATGCAGCTCTGGGAGTGTCTTTCACGCTGGCACTGAACCATCAGGCAATTCTTATTGTCGACCGTAATGACAAATATTTTTTGTCACTCATTCAGGGGGGGCGGGGGGTCGTTTTGGGAGGGCGGGGCGCCCCCCCTGAACAATAGTAGGGGAAACACTGGAATCAGAAGCCATTGATGTGCTGTCAGTCTCCCCTTGTCCTCCTCCACTCTGACGTCCGCTGCTAAACCACGCCCACTTTTATCGCATTTTTCAAAACTGTGGTGAGAACTGACTGCTGCTGAAACGAGGGGTTTCATGACCCTTTAAAGGTCCCATGGCATTAAATTATAATTTTATGAGGTTTTTCAACATTAATATGTGTTCCCCTAGCCTGAATATTGTCCCCAATTGGATAGAAATGTTGATCGGTGTAAACCCGAGTTCTGGCTGTCTTTCTCTGCCTTTGAGAAAATGACAGGCCAGACGAGCCAATCCTGAAGTCTCCTGGTTTGACGTCCAAGCAGGAACGGTTACCGCCCTTTCCTCCGCCCAGAGAATCTGGCACGCCCATGCAAACGCTCGAGAGATCATTGCTTGTGAACGAGTGAACGCTGGCAGTTTCTCAGTGTTTGGATGTACAAATGAAAACAGGAGTCTTTTTTCAGTTCCTTCTGATCTGTGATCAGTGATTTCTGATGTGTAGCTAATTATTTATTATTCCTGCACATGCAGCTCTCTCTCTCCAGACAGAACGGTGATTTCTATCTTGTGAGTCAGTGTTTTTGTACGTCCTCGTCGCGTCTATCGGTTCTAAAATGTGCATACAGTCATGAGTTTCTGCTCAACATCGGCAGAGTCAGATCTTTAGAGATAAACTTCACACACGCCGAAGCTCGGGCTGCACTGACTCGGCCTTCAACATCCCCGACCCCCAGTACTGCATCTGGCCCACAGCGGAGGCACCAAACGCGGCGTGAGATTAAGCAGAAGGGGGGTAAGCGTGAGCATATCCGGGCTAGCCAGCCTAGCCCCACAATAAACTGGATTACATTCGATTACTGCTGTTGTGTCTTTGTTTGCGCTGTGTACTCAACGCGCGTCACTGACGCTTTTATTTTACAAATAATGCTATTATCAACACTTACTTTTAACTCGTTCATCTCGACAGCTGTAATGGTACTTTGCATGTGTTACAAAGTTGGTAATAATGATGAAGACGGACTCGGTGTGACTGGGACTCGTGTTTATTCAGAACTCTCAGATACAAACACAATAAACTCGCGCTGACAGACAGCGCTCTCACAACTCAGTAGTTACTATAAATAACTTTGTTAGCAATCGCTCCGTCTCCGTGAGGTCCGGTTCGCGAACGAATCATTCTTTTGAATCGGTTCTTTTTAGTGAACCGAACCAGTTCACCAAATCGGACTGAATCGTTCTAAAGGGTTCGCGTCTCCAGTCAGCGCTGATCCATAATTTACTAAAGTTACTAACTTTCTGACATGAGTGACAGTCCCTCCGACTAGAAATAGACTAATAACCTGAAGTATATGCTGTAACTACAACAGTTCAGACATGCTGAGAACTGATGTGAAGTGAACTCAGGTCCATCTGTCTCTCTGGCAGCAGCTCGTGCCTGCTCGTGCCTCGTAGACCTCGTTAAACCACACCCCCTCCGCTCATTTAAAATGCAAAGATGTCAGCCAATCACAACAGTGGGCGTTTTTACTGAAGTCTCACAGCAGACACGCCTCTTGAAGCAGGGCATTCAGCCACAGGGCAAACAGCAGTATAGAAAAAATGCCTTTTATTTCTAAATTATGACATTTTATGATGTAAAAGTCATACTAACAATATAAGTACACCTCAGGAAACATTATAAAATAATAAAAAAATGCCATGCCATGGGACCTTTAAATAATTAAAAGGGTGGATTATGCTCATAAAATATCATTCAGTTGACTTTGCCACAGTATATTGTCTTTTTATGTCTAAATTGTGTATTGTGTGTTATGTCTATATACAGAGCATTATGGAAAAGACATTTTCTTCTTTGCGTCGATAGACAAAACCGTTTTTGTATAGCGCTGTGACGAAGTTGAGGCGTGATGCCAAAATGACTCTTGAGGCTGTATCTCTGCAATGCTTTGACACATTTTGTCATTGTTCCCTTATTCTGACCACACCACATCAATTTCGTAACTGTGCCACCTATTGGTCAAAAGTGATAAACCATTAAATCATTATAACTGACTGTATTTATAATTTTACAGCTATTTTACCTCAAATGATCTTAATAGGTCTTATTGTGTCCTTTGCTCTTGGCCCGACAATTGCTGCTTGCAGCTATATTTTATTAATTTATCAGTTTCCATGTGTTTTAAATATTATACACTAGTGATATTAATGAACTGAATATATATTTTATTTGTAGGTTGGGGGTTTCAATAGAAATGTATGAAATTATACAATATAAAACAATTATTTCTCAAAATTATTTATTTAAGTCAGATATATCCACTTCAGTAGCACCTACAAGCACCAACTTTTCCAGTCTTATACTTAACTATATTCTGAAGGCTTTGTTGATATATCATTCCTATACTGACTTATAGGTCCTTTTACTCCAAAAAAACATGGCGAAAATGAATTTTTTTTTAAGGCTATTGTCAGTATTCTCTAATTTACTAAAGCACAAAATAAGATATCCAGAATCCCCTCTCTAAAAGCCCTCTCATCTAATGTCTACAAATAGAACCAATCATTTTAAACCTGGTCCTTTCCAATTTCCAGATTTACACAAAACTTGTAATACATTTGTTCTTATGTTTATGTCAGTAATAAACTGGATAAGTTTCACAGTGATATCTTCTCATTTCAAAAAATTATTCACCTGTAGTGTCTCACCTCAAGTCAATGAATTATGCAAATCTTTCACTTGTAGAGGCAAAAAGTGGAGGATTTTTATTACATACTTCGATCCTCCAATCTAGTAAGTCTTTAAACTAAATCAAATATGTTAAGAAACATCTAGACAGCAAAACCTAACTGACAGAAATGGATATAAATGCTATGTGCAATGCATTTGTGTATTTGCAAACATTTAACATAAACATTCATGAAAAACCTGTTTAAATGCATTTTCTCTGCCATCCACGCATAATTACCTGCATGATTTACATTCATTCCACCAGAAAGTTCTTTGATGACAGTGTGATTGCATTTTTATGAGACCAAACATACAGTTTAATATTCATTAAACACTCTATTGAGAGTCTTCAATGCCCTCGGAGGAGGTTGCGCAAGACACCGGTTCCTCCTAATGAGCTCGACATATCAATTTTACATCACTGTATCAATATACATAGGGCCATAAAGCAAGGTGCATAAATCACTCAGTTAAAGGCCAACACATTCGTGGTCATCAGTATGACTTTTAAGGAAATCGGGCCACGTCTCTTTTGCTGGCGAGGGGAGGAAATGAGATTGAGCATGTCAGCGATCTTTATGCCATGATAGCAGGTCATTAAGAAGGGAGTCGGCACATGACTGACAAATAGATTAAAGGAAAATGTCAGCGCTAATATCCTAACCGCGTATTTATGGTCGTTCAATTGCCTGTTTGTCAGAATTCATTCTCTCCAAATTGCCCCACTTCAGTTTAGACATCTAAAGAGAGTACTGTATTGAATAAAGGAGCGGAGGGGATTCTCCCATCTCTTTCACAGCACATTTCACAGCATCAGGACTGCCTCCGGCCATGATATTGAAAATGGCAGATGAGAAGAGCTCTTATGGAGCTAAGAGAGCAAACCTGAGTCGAGGTGGCACGTGAATGGCATGTCGAACAGCAATGACTTTCTCTTGACTCGCCGAAAGTATCCGGGCTGCCGGGCGAGTCCTCTGAGTGTTGCGCTCCCATTGACTGACTGTCCTGTGTATCTCTCAGGAATATCCCGCATTATTTCTCTCATTATTTTTCCCAACGCTGGGAGACAACAAAGAGCGCCGGCCTGGAGACAATGCTGCAGTCATTTGCATGGACCTCAAATAGCTTTTTTCACTTGTTTCGGTCATAATAGGCGCAGTCTAATTTGAGATGTAAATTGAGATGATTTTTGACAGTGATTTTAAATTTGATAAACAGATTAGCTCTGCTGTTAAAACCAGTTTCTTTCAGCTGAGACTATTGGCTAAGGTTAAGCCTTACCTGCTACGCAAAGACTTTGAATGAGTCATACATGCATTTATTACGTCCCGTTTAGATTACTGTAACTCTCTGTATGTTGGATTGGATCAGTCATCTCTTCGTCGGTTACAGTTAGTCCAGAACACAGCAGCTCGACTTTTAACTGGGACTAAAAAGTGCGACCACATCACACCGGTTTTGGCCACACTCCACTGGCTTCCTGTTTGTTTCAGGATCGAATTTAAAATTGTATTAACTATTTTCAAGATCTTAAATGGGTTATCGCCTTCCAATTTATCAGAGCTTTTACATGTCCACACACCTGTCAGAGCACTGAGGTCTTCCAATCAGATGCTCCTCGATGTGCCCAGATCCAGGTTAAAAAATAATGGTGAACGAGAAATAATGGTCTACCTATTCAGAACAGCT